>NW_027040519.1:470000-637500 GCF_037179485.1 Ochlerotatus camptorhynchus
ACATGAGCAGTTATTTCGAGTTGTTTAGATTTCGGAAATTTTTAAACAATCAATGTATTACATTTTTAAAAATGTTTCCTTCTTTTAGACATGACCAGTTCTTTCGAAATGTACTGATTTCATTTTTTCTAAATAATCAATATTTTTGATTTAAAGGATTTTTTTTAAGCTTTATTAAAGAGATTTTTAGCCTTAGGCTAGTTCATCTCTTGATTTATAGGAATGATTCCTTCTTTTAAACATGACCAGTTCTTTCGAGATGTGACCCATTCGGGGAAATGACCCATTCGGCGAAATAACCCATTCGGCGTACCTCAGCGAAATGTTCTTCGGCGAAACATCCTTCAGCAAAACGTCCTTCGGTGAAATGACACAGCCTCGGTTATGTTAATAGGCATTCCACATCGATTCATGTTGATATGGAGATGTGACCAACCGGATTAAAAAAAACCCGAATTTATCCACCTATGGTGTGTACCTTGCCCTTCTTACTTATTCAAGTTTATTTATTTTATTGTCATTATCAGTGACCAAGCCCCCCACCCCCGTGTCATCCAGTGACGCTACGCCACTGCCTGGGGGTACCCGGAATATATCCGGGTGTAGTCTATTTGGTGAGGCTACCAATCACCTTATCATCGTATTTTAATGTGATTTAATGGCTTTTAATTCAATTCATATTCAAGCAACTTCCCCGGGGTACCCGGAACATGTCCAAGTGTGTCCAATGTGGTCTGGAACACTTAACACGACTTGCATTGATCTTATTTTTGAATTCTGTAGTAATTTGATGTGTCGCATGATGGTTTTGATACGTTTTCCGTTAAATCCAGCGTGAAGGCCCATATTCACCGGATCTTATTCCGGCCATATCTCCGGAACCGGTTCACCGATTCCAAAACCGTTCAATAGCGTTCAATGGGACCCCAAGACCTATCATTTGGCGCCGAGTTTGTCCAAATCGGTTGAGCGGTTGCTGAGAAACGTGAGCGCATTCATTTCGTTACATACACACACACATACACACATACACACGTACACACACACACACACAGACATGTTCCGATCTCGTCGAGCTGAGTCTAATGGTATGTGACACTCGGCCCTCCGGGCCTCGGATCGATAGTCGGTTTTTCAAGTGATATCTATACCCTTCTTTGTAAGAAGGGTAAAAAACATAGAAAGAGCTCCTTGCAAAATGTTAGCCAATGCAGACATCCCATACTGACTGTGAGTTTTCCGGTTGGATTGCAGTCGGATTCGGATCGTAGCCATCGATTTAAGATTGAATCATGAAGGAATTTTGTAGGTTGGTTGGTCATAGGTTTTTCAATAATTTAGCAATTCTACTTACCATTCTCATCAGCGCTACTTTTTCCAAAAGATCGGCTTACCTTGCCAAGATCGCGTTTGTCCATCCGTGGTTTCACAGTGGAAAACAGTCCACGGATTCAAGGGAAAAGGATTCTGTGGACTATTTTCCATTGAATTCACCTTGGAATTCACATGAGCAATCCACTGGCTTTGTTTATATTCGAGGATGTCAGAAACGATTTCCGTTCGGTTGTATTTCCTACTAGTCAGGCGAACTATCCAATGCCGTCTGCGACACAGGTACTTTTAGTATTGCCTTTATTGTTCCGCTTGTCTGAACCCCCAAAACCAGCCGTGATTGCCTTCTAATGGTTTCGCAGTGGGTTCAGCTATGTGGAACTCGATGTTGAAGATGATCATCCTGCGGATTGAACAATATATTGTTTTGATTGTTTCAATGTGTACAATTGTTCTAACAACTCACCTCAAACTAATGAGGGCGGCACATCTAAATCCGAGGGGGCACCTCTATCTGCGATGCAGAAATGATTTTGTTTTGCTGTGGTTAGTTTCACGCTCGTTGAGTAGATAAAAAGAAGATTGGTCACGATTCTGAATATTTCCTGCAAAAAGATGATGCGTGATGCAAGTAGATGCGAAAATTGATAGAATATTTTTTGAAGATTCATTCGCTAGTATGAGATTTTTAGAGCATCTAGAGTTGAGATTAAGGAAGGATCATACAAACCTGGATACTGCGGACTCACTCAATGATTCTATAACATTCCCCAGAAAACCATTCCTCAGAATTCCATTTCCCAGAATGCACCATTCCCCAGAAAAGCATTCCCCAGATTGAACCATTCCCCACAAAAGCATTCCCCAGAAAAGATGATGAAATTAGTAATTTATCCCTTTTTTGGTCATTTGATATTATATTTCAGTGTTATATTGCGGATTTCACACCTGATTAGACTCCTGCGCTAAAAATAAGTACACAGTAATATTTTCGCACTGGTCATAAAAGTTAAATATGGAGCTTCTTAATGCTTTCTAGAGCTTTAATTCAACAGTGTAGCTTGCTAGTAATGTTCTAAAGCTGTTACTGCTTTCAAATAAGTCGTTTTTTTTTTTAATTTTCTGGCATGTGCAAAAATATTACTGTGCAATTATTTTTTCAAATCTTACGGTACGTACGGAAAGGTAAATAAATTTGGAATCCATGGGTAATAATAACATTCTGTTTGGTGCTAAACTGCGCTAGATTAAGAAAGACTAACCGTGGGTTGTGCTTAATAGGTCGAAAATGGGGTAGTTAACCCTACATAACAGCTTAATATACACCTTTGATTTAATATATTTTTCATGATAAAACTCTCTGATTAGTTTCACTTTACTATTGTTGATACACTACGTTAACTTTTATGGAACTATGTATTCATCAATTCCAAACCATTTTATAGCTCTTTAGAAAATGACAACCTTCATGTTTTCGAGCACTTCATTCATCATTTAAAAAGTCAAAGGGTCTATTATGCAATCCAATTAAACCAGTCGGAAACTGTTAAACCTTATCGAATAATTGTTCGACCTGAGTTGAAGAATTTCTCGTGATGGATTAAAAAATCGGTGCATGGAACGTTGGTACATTCTGGGGAATAGTTTTCGGGGGAATGGTTTTCTGGGGAATGTTATAGAATCCACTCAATATGCCTGTCAACTGGGAACCAAGGTGACCAAGGTGGCTTTCTTGAATTTTTCAACTTATCCGCTGGTTTAACATGTTTCCTAGGCTTTGCCTTTGTCAAAGCCTAGAAAGTTTCGATAGGGCGAGCCTCAGGGCAATTTGGTGGGTTCATCTTTTTTGGCACATAGGGGAAAAGTTGGCTTCGGCAATACCTTAACCTATTATCGTCAGGGGGGTAAACAACGTCCTTTAGAGCTCAATTTTGGCATGTGCATACATTGTGTTTCAGAGCAACTATTGGCCAAATTTGAGTGCTCTAGGACTTTGTTAACCCCCCTGACGATAATAGGTTAAGGTATTGCCGAAGCCAACTTTTCCCCTATGTGAATTTATGATTCTTGTACAACTCTAGCGAATCCTTTGACTAATGGCAGGAAGCAAAATCAGGCCAAAAGATTACAGGTTTGTCATGCTGCCTGATCAAGGGTAGTAATCTGTTTTGCAGACATTGCTTCTCGTAAACTTTGCCATTCTTTGTGTCTGTCGTTATAAATGGTCGAGACACTGGCATATCGCCTGTCAAACCATGACCATTTTGTCGAATTTTTCGGTGTAAATGGCTTTGACCGATTCAGGAATATCCTTTCCTTTGGGTGAAGTGAAGAACTGTGGTCCTGGCAGAGTCTGATAATCGAGTTTCACGTATGTCTCATCATCCATGATTATACAACCCGATTTTTTCCCCCAGCATTGAGTCGTACAGCTTCCGAGCTCTCGTCTTCACAAATGCAACCTGCTTTTTGCTTCGTTTTGGTTGCTTCTGCTTCCGATGGGTTTACAATCCCAATCTTTTCATGGCTCGCATGACATTTGTTGCCGAAGTACCGTTCTTCTTCGCCACATCTCGCAGCGCATGGTCAGCGGTTTCTTCCACTCCTCGGAGAATCTTCGAACGTGCATGATTCTTCATACTTCCGTAATGCGGTTTGTACTGCTTCAACGCTCAAACCCTCCTCCTTAGCCAGTTTTCGTAAGGAAAATCCACTTACGGTACACCATTTGTGTACAATTCGTTTTCTTTGTTCAGGAGTAAGGCCACGTATTTTCACATTTCCTCGCAAAATATTAAAAAAAAAAAACTGACAAAACGTGTTAGAGTAGGAAGTAAACATCAGGATGTAGTCAAACATCCTGAAACATTTTACGCAGTTTGAAATGACGGTTCATCGTTAGTGTATTTATAATTATCGGAACGGTCTTTAACTCAACGAAGAAAGCAAAACAAAACCAGCACAGTTTTGAAGACTCAACTGGGCTTTAAATTCCAATAGAACATATTCTGGCGAAACAAGGATGTAAACAATCTTTATTGAAAGTCATGAGGGTACGAGCGCTCTTGGCTCAGTGTTTTTTTGCGTCATTCAACTGTGAAGATGTGCAAAAAAAAATTCAAGCAGTTTTCAATTGGCTTGCAAAACACAACCGCTGAGTCCACAGGTGCCAAAATAGCCATTAATTAAAGCAAATGGCATCGACACATCTTAAAGTGTCGAACTCTAGGCTACTTAAGAGAATTAACAAGAAATTACGAAACCCATTCCCAAAGCTCTTCTGGTTTCTGTTAAGATGTTTAATTTATTGCTTTTTTTTTACCCATTTGGCGGTCCATTTCCAAAAAGTTCAACCGCAGCTGTCAAAAAAGCAGGACTTCAATGAATCAGAATCACTCTTCTCATTGATTTGATTGATCTTCCCTTCGGTCCTGAGCATCCGGTTTTTGCCCAGATTCCGGTGTGTCCTGGAAGGTATTCTCTCCACCGAGTTTCAAGATGGCCCTTTCCGGACACACATTTTGGGTTATTTGTGTACAATTTGTTTGCGCTTTTCCGTGGAAAATGCTCTCATTTTGACAAATATGGACGAAAATGTAGAAATGTTGCATGTTGGAAGTATAGTGTGGATAAAGTGTGTATGGTGGATCACAACCCCCTGCTCCCCACTGCTCTTTTGATCTATGTTGAGGTTCCCAACAAGTGTGCCAAATTTGAACGAGTTAGTTACGATTTGGGTTTGTGGTAGAACTTTAAAGTTTGTGAAAAATGTATGGGAAACGGAAATAAACTATTCATCTGCTTATCAAAACTTCACTCATGGCTCAATATTGCCCACAAAGACTAAGATTGGGAAAACTATACAGGACAACTTTATCGAAAATCGAAGAAATCGGTACGACTTCTGTATAAAAAGATGTTTGCCTTTTATTTTAGTGCGAAGTGCACCGCGCATACCTACCAGCTAACATACATGCCTGTATGCTAATCTAGTTCGGAACCAAATTCGTTCTAAATTAGCACAGTTGTTAGGGACCTGTATAAAGACCGAAAGAGTACTGGGGGACAGGGGGTTGGAAAGTTGACCCACCCTATTAAACACATTTGTATGCCCTCAGTTTTAAATCATAGTCATGAGATCATTGACATACATTCCAAGCTGACTTCTTGCGATTCATTCCAGTCTACGGCAAATCAATCAAAACAAAATTCTTCTCGCCAGCCCTGTGAGTTTGGACACCCATGAATGATCACAAGCAGCAGCTTGATCACTTCCAGGTGCTTCCAGGTTACATCTCACTGCTCAACCGCCAACGAGCGGTCAGACGTAACTAATTAAGGTTCAACAAGCTCTTCAAGTCTTTTAAATTTATTCCTTGTTTACAAAGTTCGACTCGTGTCTACTTCTCCTACTTTTGTTTTGTTTTGCTACCTCGCGAAGAACCGCGCGAAAACCGGTTCCTGCAGATCCTTATTGCCAATCTCGTAGTCGCTGTTTGAACGTCTCGCTGCTCTACGCACTCCAAAACCCAAACCCCATCGTGGCGAAATCAGGCAGTCGCTGGATATGATTCCACATGCGGGACAGAGAGAATTAAACTCCTTCCTCATCACTCTACCGATTCCAACATTCTCATCGCGGATAAAAAATTGGCGTGGAATGACAAGAATATTTTGCCCTCTCCATTTTACTGCGGTTGCTTTTGCATACCAACACCGGTATGCCAACAACGTGCAGTTCCCGGGTTTTTTCCTGGGGAAACCTAATTAAGTTCAGATTCTTGTTTTGATTGGCGATGACACGAAACTAAAAAGAAAACGATGAGGTTCTGGCGAAAAATAAACCATTATCACATCCACCACCGACCGAAAGTATGACTTTGGGATAAGTCGATTGACGTCAGCTGCTTAAGTAGGATTTTTGTTTGGGCGGTTCGGGTTTGTTCGAGTGAAAGGACACGGCGAAGGTCGAATGGTGATTTGGCAAGTTTGCATTTGTTATGAGGCGTGGCGTTTGGTGAAGTAGATTTTTCTGATTTATGATTTTCCAGGTAAACATTTCATCGATGATGCATATTTGCATCTTTTTGGTCGCTTGCATGATGTTACGTCTCAGTGAATACATAATTTCAAGAGCTTATCGTAATGTTTAATGAAGATTCCCTATTGGATGGTGGATCCGTTCTTCTGAAAAATAGTAAGTATTATGATGTACTCCAAGAAGCAACTTCCGCTACCATATTGCGTCGCTATCGATTCAGATGCAGTTCCGGACAAAAAGGGGACATGAACAGCATTCGAGTCCACGAGCACGTGTGCCCGACATGACATGAATAAGCAATGAAGACAAATTTGAAAACAATCTCCAGTCGAACAGGGAACAATCCGACCAATGGTCATCCCTTGAGCGAAATGGAACCCAACTTCAATTATCTTTTTTCGGTGTTTTGTTTTACTGAATCGAGCAGCAGCGAGTGGCTTGCGCGTACTTGCGGACACTTGTCAATCGGAAAAAAGAAAGGGATAAACTTTCGGTTGACATGCTTCCGCCTGGCCTGGGGCAGGGGTAACTCGGTGACACAGTTTTCACTTTTTGCTTCCTTCTCACTGTGAGTGAGTGAGTGACAACTCGAAATGGTTCAATGTAAAGTTTGATTGCTTGTTTGCCCTGCGAGGTGTCCATATCACTTGGACATTCTTCGCCCGGATTCCGATAAAGGTGAAAAGTTTGACTTCGATCTAGCAACTATTGGTCGTACTTGGAACTCGATGAGTGTGAATCACTATTCAGCAGACATCGGCACGACGAGCGGGGAAAAGAAGAAAGTTTTTATTTGTTTTCGAAATGTGACCCAACACTAGCAGCAGTATGTATAGTAGGTTAGAGTGCTTCCATTTCCCGTTGCCCGTCGAATCAGCCTGTGCCACTGACTGACACTGGTTGGATACGGTTTGTTTTATTCGATATATCTCATCTGGCCTCCCGTATGATGTTGCTTCACCCGGCTATTTGCGTTGTTGTGCTTTTCCTTTCAATAAATATCTGTTTTGAAAACAAAATATATAGCGTGAAGCTCATGTGCTCAGTTTCCATTTCATTTTTGAATAGAGAAAAAGTCTCCGCCTGTTCCGGTTTGTTCTCGTTGCGTTCAGCAGACTGTGTTGTGGTTTACACCCACTCCCATGTATCGTTATGTGAAATGCCAAAGTTTAGGGAAGTGCTATTGTTGAGGTTGAGTAAATTTGTTCAGAGTCAGTTATCATCATAGCGCATTCTGAATATAATGTATTTACACCCAAGAGCTATTGTACTCCCTTCTCTCAGTCGATAAAGCAAAACCATGCTGGAGGCGGCTGGGTTCGATTCCCGGTCCGGTCCAGAATTGTTTCGGGTTGAAAACGTACGGTTATTGAATGATTTTTCATCAGCGATAGCAGCATCGATTCTGAAGTGATGAAATGGTCTGTAATAAATGCTTCTGGGATATAACAAGTTACATGGGCCTAAAATAGCTTCGTCTAAAATACTTAACCCTATGTTTATGAACAACAATATGCACAAAATACAGTGATGCAAATATTTTTAGTAATTAATGCAGTACTTTCATTAGGAACAGTAACAGTTTGGTTCAGCGTTTGACGGTTCGTTTGGTTCTTTGGCTTCATCTATCGTCTTTGAGCATAGTGTGCTATGAACTCTCCCACAGTTGTTAATTGACAGCTTTCAAATCCCTTCCCCTGTTCGTATTCGTATAAAACGATGCTCTATAGTATGGGAAGTCAAGAACAGCGTTGCCATTTATACCAATTTATTGGTATTTATACCGATTTTCGAACTTAATACCGATATACAGATAAGGTTCATCAGAATATGGATTTTTGAGATTTTACACCGATTTATACATTTTTTTTTAATCAAAATTCATCAAAATAATTGCCTGTACGGTAAGAAAAAAGTACCCAAAAGTAAGTTCTTTTCACTCATCTCGGCATTATAGGGCAGGAACCCAAAAGTAGGTAAAGCGGGGCAAAGTAGTTTTCATTTACTTTTGTTCAAATCGTATGGAATTTTCCGCTCGCTTTCTACCCAAAAGTAAGTTAGTTGTACCCAAAAGTAGGTAAATATGATTATACTCAACGTTGGGTTTTCACACTTTAATACCCTTGTTGGGTGGTTTTGCTCCTCCGTTTTTGACAACATTAGAAGGAGAAAAGGAGACAAACTAGTCAAAAGTAGGCAACAGTGAACTGGCCGTTGGGTTCTTTTTTCTTACCGTGTGCCCTCGCTGAAATGTCATAGAAAACTATTATGAGAGACTTTTATCTTTTTGAATATCTAAAATTTATATGCCCAAAAAATATTGATCTTTAATAATGTCTTATGCTTGTTATTCAAATTCCTCGCCGTTTTTGGCTACCCAGGAGCCTAGTATTTCATGGGAATCGCGATCGGAATCTAGTGATCAAATAGATCCTTCAAAATGGTATTTTTTTTTAACTTTCTGGAGTTTATTTAATCTACCATTGGAAGTTTCTGTCAACTTTCCCTTGGAATTTTCTTTCATCTTACCTCGTATCTTATGTTCCGATTCTTCCCGGAAAGTTATTTCGACTCCCCTCGGTAGCTTCTTCTGGCTTCGCTCGAACGGTTCTTCCGTCTTATCCGCCAGTTCTTTTTTCCAACATCCCCCGGAATATCGACATCTCCCAGAAATCTCTTTATTCCGGAATTGTTCTCTTAGAAGTTTCTATTGACTGTCCTGTAGACCAGAAGTTTCTTCCAAACTCCATTAGGAAATTTGTTCCCGCGTATCCAGGGAGTTTCTACCGTCTTCTCCCGGAAATTCCTTTAAACAGCTATAGGATGTATCCATCGAATTCTTCCAGAAGTTTCTATCTTCTCCCTCTTGAAGTTTCTCCATAAGCTTCCTCTAGTGGTTTTTTTCTCAACATATTTTGGAAGATTTTTCCGAGCTTCTTCTGGATTTCCGTGGAAATGGCTACTCTTGGAATTTTCTTCCGATTTTTTGAACCTTTCTGGCTTACACGTTTCACGATATTTTTTCTAGGAAGTTGCCCGGATGTTTATCCAACTTTTCAACTATCTTCAAGCTTCCACCAGCCGTTTTTCTTCTATCTATGGAAGTTTTTTCAGCTTCTTTCAGAAGCTAGCATTCCCCGAAATTTTCATATGATTTTTCTTGGAAAGTAAATTTTCCGTTCATCGTCCACAAATTTAAATGTTCGCATTCAAAAGCGGCGATGATATAAAATAAATTAAAATAGTATATTCCGAAAATACCGATTTTTTAAACCTTTGATACTGATGAGCTTGTAAACAATCTGACAACACTGCACAGCAAAAAATAAATTTCAATATTACATCCAAGAGGATGCACTTCAATCATGTCGAAAATCTCATGTAATTTTTATGGCCGAAAAAATAAACAAATGCTGTAAAAGCAGCGAAATGTCAGTTCATGCACTGTATTAATGATAATTTTGTTCTTTTTGGCAAGTAATATTACACCATATTTTTGACACGATTGAAGTGCTTCCACTTTGATGTGATATCAATATTAATTTTTTGCTGTGTGGTCAAGAGCGTGTAAAATCTGAAAGTTTCCTCTATTGATCCGGGGACTCAAGCTCACTGCTTCCAGTATGGTTTTATTTTGTAGCTATATCTCTACGAAAAGTTCACTACGAAAACATCCTTCAAATTTCATTACTTTGAAACTAACATCAACTCTATCATATTAACGATATGATCGACCTATTATATACATCCCAACGGCGAATGGAAAATAATGCTTCTCGCTCCACCTAAAATACATCAGCATGAGCATGATTGACTGCCCGCGGTTGTCATATTAGGTAATACCAGCACCGGCCGCGTCCGAATGCAGGTCTATTAAGGAATGGGTAGGAATGTTTTGACGTGATGTTTGTTGGAAGCCAAGAAATCCTCTGCACTTCCACGAGAAATCACTAGTATGAGAGGTTCAAAAATGCATCCGACTATGACTCCGACTCCATGACTCTGACTTCACAACCTTTGTTTTAATCTTTTAACTTTGTCGAAACTCTTTACGGAATCCCTTTATGAAGAGCATTCCCAGGTAACAATTTGATACTTAACAAGTGTTGTTTCAACGATTTTAATTCAGCCTTAGTTTGAATAATTGGTGTACATACACATTTAAAATTTTTCGCCGAGATTCCAACAGCCGAGTAATTCTGCAATTTATTTTGCTGAGATTCAGTAAAACAATTGCCGAGACTCAGCTAACAAATAACATTTTGCTGAGACATCAGCTAACAAACAGATATTTTGCAGAGATATCAGCAAAAGTAAATGCCGAGGTAATCAGTTGTTGCAGATTTTACCGAGCTAGATTAAGTGTGTAGACCACGTTGACCTTTGTTCAGTTTTTAAACATCAAAATCTGGTGATTTTAATCAGCCGAAAGCTTAACAGCAATATAAATTACAAGCATTTTAAGGCATTACATAACAGTCTTTTCCAACCCTTGTTCAGCCTTCTAGTTTTATTACAAAGCAAAACTAATGAAAGACCGCTTCATTCACACTTAATTTTTTCTACCGAGCTCGGCTGTGCAAATCTCGGTAAAAATAAGTTTCATTGAGATCTCAGCAAAAGTGACTTTTGATTGCTGAGTCTCGGATAATGCTTAGCTGAATTTCAGCAAACAAATATATGTAAAATGTTTGCTGAGATCTCAGTAAAAATTTTTTTGCCGAGATTTGCACAGCCGAGCTCGGTAGAAAAAACTTAGTGTGTATCTTATATTTTTTATGGGACTACTTTACCTTGCTTGCTGCTGCTGAGTATTTGGGTTTTCATATTTATATTGTAATTATAAGTCTAAAAATTACCTTTGCATTTCGAGATTCGAACTGGCAGTCACTGATTCACAGGCGTCAACCATACCCACTGAACCACTTAAACATATGTGTGGCAAAAGGTATGATCATTAACACGAAGCACGTCAAATTTAAGTCTAATAATAGCATCCGTATTATACAAAAATGCAGAATTGCAAACAACAAATGGTGACAGTAAAACATTCCTCTCTTTTTCAAGTGCGGTTAACACAATGTGGACACAGGTGCACGATTTATTTCGATGGTCATTTGGATGCTATTTTAGTGCCATAATTGAGTTGGATTTAATATTTTTGGAATGCGGTCTGAAAATGCAGTGCAATATAAAGTGGGGAACAGTCAAAACACAGGAATACAAATCAGTGTCAACATTTCAAAGGGGCGTAATTGCATTTGTAAACAATGGCTTTAGCCGTCGATTTCTCGTACATAAAAACTTACTCATGAAGAATCATGACACCAGCAGGTAAAGGAATGTTTCCTTTACTAACCAGCATTGTTAATTGTAAGGGATGGGCTTTGAATTGCGAGAAATCGATAGCTAAAGCCATTGTTTACAAAAGAAATTACGCCCCTTTGAAATGTTGGCACTGAAATGTTAATACTTCCAACGTCGTAGCAGTCCACTTCTACCTGGAGTTATTCCTAAAAAGCTCCTTTTGCTTGTTTCTGCTTCTGGCGCTTCTAGGCAGTGAATTTAGAAGAACTGAAATGCCGGAAATGCAACGAGTGACGTGAAGTTATTCAAGGTGAAAACTGTGCCGAACCGCAATGATATTTAAGCAGAACCTGATTCAAAGTTGAGATTAGTTCACTCATATTCTTGAAAACGTAGTTAACTCATAGGCTTCGAAAAGGTTTATGAGGCTCAGAAAAAATTACCCAGTCTACACGTTTTCTAGAGTTTGAGTAATTTAAACTTAAATTTGAGTCGATCTTATATGCCATGTATGTATTTAGTACTGGTCCTTTTGTACGCCAGCAGCGGGGGAACGAGCACATCTTAGTGAGAGATTCAACTTTCCAACACCTAAATATGGAGAAATCGACAATCAAAAGAGCAATTTATAAGCTTATTACTACGAATCTATGCACTTCGTGTTCAAAAAGTGCTGATGAATCAGGATCAGTGTTGCTGAAACGATTCAGATAGGAAGGAATATTGAAATAAAGATCATCGAGAATTGGAGAGAACTGTACAACGCAGCCAAGTACGATACATTGTCGCTAAACACCAACACTATTGCAACTATTTTTTTCAGTTAACTTGTAATGACCTTATCATGCAAACTGAAGCACGCCTAGGCAAACGCAAATTCCACCATCGGATAGGAGAGAATTTTCCCTAGTCGACGGTGTTGTTTATTTGACAAGACGAGCTTTGATTTGCGAGAAAAGAGCATTACAAGATTTGATTCCAAAAACTGATCCGCCTTTTTGAATTGTTGGTTGAGATTTCACAACGTTCCTTTCTTACAAACAAACGGCTGTCATCGTTACCTGTCATGGTACTTATGTGCCCCGATATGAGAGACGGGACCAAAAAATATCGATATTATTGGTTTTTAGAAATTTAAGCATGATTGTATCGGATGAATTCGATAAAATGGATTTCTCCGACTATAAATCAATAAATCAAACTCTAGAATAATTTTTGGCAAAATTTGAAAAAATCTGGGACTTTCGTTCCCCTCGGTTTCATTCACTTTTTCGGTGACAGTGACTATAGACAGTCAAATTAAAGACCGGCCAATGTGAGTTGACGTATCCAAATAAACCGTCAAATCGTATGAAAACGATTTGAATGCATCGCACGTGTAATTTGATTGAAGATGAAAACAGTGTAACCAAATAAATTTTGAAATCTTCCCTACATTACAAAAGTCTGTAAATATCTGTGAAAAAACTTAAAAGTCTGTTATTGTCTGTAACGAAAAAAATGTCTGTGAAAAAAGTATGTCTGTAAATTCACAGACATGTCTGTAAATCTGGCATCTCTGCTATTAAACCAGCCATCTTGAAAAAAGGATTGATAATGCCGATTTAAAAGTTTGAACTGCTTTTATCAAATATATATAAAAAAATATAATACGCATGAATATTGAGTAGCCTTTGAGTTTGTATCCCAAAATTTTGAAATCTGCAGCTTCAAGCCTTTTTTTCAAGCTGGTCACAAAAGGCTCACTTTTGATGGCCTTTAGGAAAACGAAGTGTGACCCGCACGCAGAAACTAGTAATATGGGCCGCAATAGGTCTTCACCTGAGCATCACTGGCAAGACAGACAGACAGGCAAGACAATATTGGTGCATAATTAATCCACGATGTCAAAAACCATTGCTTACCATTGAAACCTTTGAAGGAAGAATGTAATGGAACTAATGAAAAATTAAATTAAGTTTTGCAAAATATTCAATATTACAATATTTGTTTTTGATGATTTGCAAATAAGTCATTTTGATCAGCTTGTTCAGCATTTCCATAGTTTAAACAAACTTAACAATTCTCTTTGTATGTACATTTTAAATAGTTGACCAGGAAGTGCATTATCAGAAATCGTTTTTGCCAACATATTTGAATTGCTGTTGTTGATTGTATGCAGTAGACTTGGTTGGTGGTTTCAATTAGTCAATCGTCGACCGATCTTTTGTTCAGTTTGGAACGCAATCAAATTCGCAACTCGTGGAACTTGGATAAAGTGCATCGGTTTGTACATACCTAGTCACACAATCCACCCACCCACCTACATTGCAGCATTGTTGAATATCAATCGTGCGTATAGTTTTCAAATCCATTCGTTGACTATGGGTCGACATCGAGCTCGGTGATGTGCAATGCTTTTGAATGAAGAAATCTGTTGCACTTTTCTGTGAGAATCAGTACACTCGCATAAACAAGTGATGCAGTTTTTTCCTTCTCATAGATGGGTTTCTTTTCCGCTGCACAAGATACGTGTTCTGTTGGTTCCTTTTTTCGAAACGCAGTTTCGCCGGTCGTTCAAGCGAACTACATCAAATCAGCAGCATTCTTCCATGTATGGGGAATTATAGCCTCGAGACATGCGAACTTCGGAAAAAGAGTGAATTCATTCCATATCACGTATATGGTAGTGCCTCCAGGGGATTTCCCACGGTTAATGGTTCTTTTCGATATCTATGACTCACCGAAAGTAAGCATGCAGCTGTTGCAGTTCTGCTACACATGGATGGTAATTGATCCCTAGTGACTGGCGTTGCGTTCGGTTTATTGGAGAGGATTATGTAAGCTTTGGAATCAGTTTCACGTGAGTCCGGATCGCCCACGCACCCGGGGAATAAAAATACGAATCACGCGAACAAGGACCATTGAGAGCGATCTGAGTTATGTCAACGGGTGGGGACTAGTTGTGGCCGCATAAGGGAATTCACTGTAAACTGGATCGAAGTTGTTGGATAACTGGAGTTTATTGATAAGTTTTTATTCGGCTTGACAACCAATATTGGGTCGTGAGGGTTGCCGGTGGCATCGATTACGGAACACCATTTAATTATGGAGCGCTTTCGCTCAAATTTATGATGGTTGAGATTGACGATAGTACTTTCTTTAATAACATTTAGGATTTCATCAGGACTACATCGCATCTAATTATGTTTATCTTTTCTATTTTTCAGGTATGGTTCCATTATATAAGTTGTCTGAAAGCACTCTGGCAATCATGTGGAGTAAGTACTAAGTAGTAGACACCTGCGTGATGGTTTGGTTTAAATCATGTTTCACAAGATTTTCAATGAATTCAAAAGGAGTTTTCGAATGCCTCAAATATTACATATTCCCAAAGAAATTTTGAGGAAGAAACTTTTTAAATCTCAGGATTCCAAAAAATCTCTTTCAGGAATTTGCAGCTATTTTTATGCAAGTTTAACTTTTCCGAGACGTGCTCACAATCAGTAAGCGCCTCGTTGTACAGAAACACAATGCGTAAATCAAAAATCAAACGCTTCCAAAACTCAACTTATAATATTTCCACATAAGCCTAGAGCTTCCTTTTTGAAACCTAGTAGTAGTCACATAGTCACTATGAACGGAGTTCCAATTTCCTGGTCAAACCAAGTGAAATATCTTGGATTAGTTCTTGACCAAAAATTAACTTTTAAAGATCACATTGAGGGCATTCAAGCCAAATGTAACAAATATATAAAATGTTTGTATCCTCTTATAAACAGAAAATCCAAACTTTGCCTGACGAATAAACTTCTAATATTTAAACAAGTTTTTAGACCGGCCATCCCGAGCAGGAGAAAATAGCTAATGAATACCTAATTCTGATCTGATACCAAAATTTGGTATTGACCAGCATGACATAAGAGGTAAAATACCAAAGAATAATACCAAAAAATTACATGCAAAATACTTTGTCAATACCAAAAATTGATATTTGGATACCAAAAGAATACCTGGGTGGTAATGTTTTGGTATTGCATTAACATAATTTGGTATTGGAATGGTATTGTGGGAACATTTTTTTGGTATTATTTTTTGGTATTTTACCTCTTATGTCAGGCTCATCCATACCAATTTGAGGTATCGAGATATTCGTTCCTGCTCGGGATGCTTTACGCTGTGCCAATATGGTCTTGTTGCTGCACTACCAGGAAAAAAGCACTTCAAAGGATTCAGAACAAAGTTCTGAAGATGATTTTGAAGTTGCCTCCCTGGTACAGTACTACCGAAGTACATAGAATTTCAAATGTTGAGACTTTAGCACAAATGTCCAACAAAATAATTAATAATTTCCGGCAAAAATCGTTACAATCCTCAATTGCAACGATTAATTCCCTTTATACTTAGATAAGATTTAGTTTTAGTGTTTAGTTTTAAGATATCAATTGTTATACTGACATGCAGGTTAAAAAAAAAACCTGTTTAAAATACTGAATTGCCAAGACAGGAACAATGTAAAAACACTTAGATATGTAACATAACAATTAAGGCTGGTAAGTTACTGTAGTAACTGGAGCCCCTAGGTTAAAAATAAAATGTAACTTATTTTGAATTTGGAACAAAAAAAAAAAAAAAAAAAAATGCGTAAATCAAAGGAACACCGATTTTGCACTGCCAGTAAAGTTTACAAGCTATTTAACTCTGGACCACACCTTCATTTTGCCGCACTGTACTCCACGGCACTCATCTTTCCACTTTGGATGACGTTCAGCAGCAGCAGCAGCACACGCTTTCCGATAATGGGCCTCTCCGAACCACGCGGAAACTTGGCGCTTCCAGCTAATGCAGTTGAAGCCCATTTTTGCCCTTTGGAGAAGGTGGCCTGGCTGCCGGGAAGCGTCATCGACAGCGATGCACAGTGGAGTTAACTGTAGAAAAGCTTGGCTTAAATTATGTTTGTTATTCGAAAAGATCGTACAACAATTGGGGAAGATATGAGCCACTTAAGCATGAATAAACTCACCCTATAATTATAAAACTTGATTTACGTTTAATAAACTGACATTTTCAATTTTGAAATAACATATACCCATTCTTCTGCAAAGTTGTAACTAAGAGAATTTCATTGAACTATGTGATTGGAACATTTTCCCTATCTTTTAGAGCTCTTATTTGAAAAAAAAAAAATCGTGTTTGACATAAAATGTTTTAGAAAAAAATAGTTTTCTAGCTTCTAACTTCATTTCTTTGAAGAAAATAAATTGATTTCTCTGAAAAAGGAGCTTTTTGAGCGAATTATAACCTCATCGAAGATACCAAACGTATAAATCTTAAGACAAATGTACTAGGACCAGTGCTGCAAAATCTCGACAGTACACGGTGATATTGACAATTCTGCTTTGGTCACTCATTGGAGCTAACAGTCATAGTCAAGGCAAACCATGTCAATTGTCAATGACAATGCTGTCAGTGACGAACATGTGCAGATTTATTTATTAGCCAAATTTGTAACGAAATTAAATGACTTGAGCAAAACAATTACATGGATCCATTTTAGTGAACAAGTATCTACGTCCTGAGCTACTTGGATAACAATAATGTGACACAGAATGTACTAAATTACACTTTTTGTTACCAGGTGAATCTTTGTCATTGACGAAAAAATGAATGAGATTTTGACAAAGGTTTTTTTGAGGATCAAGTCTGTCAGTGACTATGTGACGAATAATTTAGTCAATATCGCGCGAAAGTCCGCCAGTGACAATGACAAATCTCAGCACTGACTAGGACCTTTAACTTGCTTGCTGTAGCCTGCTGGATCTCGCAGATTTATTTATTAGTCATAAGGCAAATTTATTTTCATAACCATTAAAGCAATCATAGATATGTTTATTCATCTTATCTCTTAGGGACAGGGGCCTCAGATAGCCTAGTCGATAAAGGCACGGTATTGCCAAATCGGAGGTGGTGGATTAGATTTTCCCGGTCCAGTTGAGTTAATCTTTCGGGTTGGAAATTTTCTCGATTTCAATTGGCACACGAAATAAAAATTCATGCATTAGTGGGCATAGAAAGCTCTCAAATAATAACTATGAAAGTGCATCTCGAACACTCAGTTGAGAACCGGCAGAACACTCTCTACAGAAGCTCAAAAAGCCTACAAGAAAGAAATGGTTATCCATATTTACCACTATTAAAGAATTTGAAATACCGGAATAAATAGCTAACCTGGTTTAAGTTCAAATTCAACATAATTTCCCAGCACTTCTGCCCAAATCTCATATTATAAGGAGTTTGCAAGATCATGGGAATTATTATGCCTCTAAATGGACCCGTTTGATTCACGCTCACGAAGAAAACCAACTTTTTTGGTTGATTTTTCTCTCAGTGTTTTTTTTTCTAAAATTTCGATTAAGCCCCTACAACTTCTTCTGAGACGTTTTTTTCCCTTTGATTTATTTTTCGTGCTGAGCACCAATGCTACCGACGCCAGAAAGGCAGCTCCCACACCTGGACCCTACCTATCGGCCCATCAACTCATGAACCGGGGACCAACGGCTTTACTTCCCTCAGAGATGTTATGCCTCAGAACATCCCGGCGGCGCCGACTGGGATTGCACCCAGGCCTGCTGGGGTGAGAGGTAATCACGCTTACCACTACACCACCGGCCCCGCTCTTCTTAGACGTTGTTTTGATCAAATTAGCCAATGTCAAGATATGATTTCATTAGAAAACAAATACGCCTTTTTTAAAACATAGTCTTGAAAAGTAATCATATTTTAATGCAAAATGTAATCTTAAGTTAACCCATGGGCAATGTTTCATTCGAATCGGAAATGGTCGAGCCAAAAGTGGCATTTTTTATTCGTTTAGAGCTGGAAATGCTCTGATTCAATAAAAACGATCTTCGGTCAGTTATTTTTTCATCGCAAATTAATTTTAGAATGGTCTAAAGATGAGGAATTCCATAACAAAAATAGTCCAATGAATACCGTGCGGGATTGAAATCCGTACCGCACCGAAATCCGTACATCGGGCTAAATAGCTCTTTTGTTTACGTGGTTGACATTTACGTCAAGAATTGGAATAAATATAATGAAATTGAAAATATATTCGTTTGTCGGTCCAAGAGCCGTACTGATTTCAATGTGTGTGTGTGTGTCCTCCTTGCTCATGTGCTCGATCACATTTCATAACGGTAACGCAAAAAAAAAAGATAGATAGGGGAATTTACGTATTCTCGTCAGTCTAAGCAGCGTCCGAACTTCTATTAGCGATTTCTCAGCGTCACACACATACATGACAGGTTTGTTTGTTGACATTTATCTGCTGCTTGCTGTTCTACCAATTCCAATCGACAGAATTGATCAAAACGCGTTGAATATGTTTTTACAACGCTCCAAACTTCTCAGGTGAGTGTGACTATTGTCGGCAGTCTCTTTTTATTCGGCACCCTTTCCATTTGAACTGCGTGTTAACCAGCTGTTCTATTATCGGCAACTCGAAATCAGCCGTATTTTGTAGTGTGTATATTTAATTTAAAGAAAAATATGGCATAACAGGATTGCACAGTCGTAAAAATGTAATCAGATTGAAGCTGAAAAGGTAAGGAATTGGCTTAATACATTCAGCGAAGAGTTTTGATGGGAAAATACAGTGAAATTAACGTTTCAATTTCGGTTGCCGAAAACAGTCAATGGGTGCCGAAGCCATAATTTACCCTATATCGCAATAAATTATATCTATCGTAATCAAAAATGGTTATTTAGGGATGTATACACAATTTAATTTACTCTAACTAAAACTAGAGAAATACTATTTTTTGGATATTGGCTTTTTGGTTTAACAGTGGGTCGAAACGCTACGATCTTTTATGTCCGATGTTGCATGTTTGAAATCAAATTGAAAACTAAATTTTATGTTGTGTTGTCGCCGATAATGATAACTGAGCTGTTGTTTTGGTCGTTTAAATGGTTAACATATCAAAATTGAGAGCGAGAAAATCTTCCTGTTACATCACATTGAAAACTAATTCTGCTATCAGTGACATCAAGCTGAACACTCAACGTTCCAAGGATTTTTTTTAATATTCAAGGAACTTATCTGAATAACTTGGAATGGTCCAGAAAGTTTTGGAACATTCCTGAAATTCTCGAATATGCCGATATAATTCCTCGACGGTTTCGTACAAAATCTTTTTATTAATTAACGGAACTACTCTGCAATTCTCTGATATTCACAGAAATGTTTGAAACGTCCTCAGAAATAAATAATCTGCCTAAAAATATTTAAACTTTTTTGAAGTTCACTAGATTTCCCTGAAGATCTCGGAACTTCGCTGAAGTTTTTGGATATTATCTGAGCTTCTCGGAACTTCTGTAAAGTTCTTGTAATTTATTTGGAGCAAATTGAACTGCTCTGAAGTTCTCTGATCTTCCCCGATCTTCTGGAAATTCTCTTAAAGTTTTTAATAATTCTTTAAAATAAATGGGAAGCTCATAGTGTTGTCTTGAATTTAAAGATGTTATCCTTAACAGATCTATAAATATTCCCCAATGTCTAAACTTTCCTGAAGCTACTGGGACTGCTCTTAAGATCTCTGATCTTCCCTACAGATTTCTAGTTCCATTTAGCTTCAATGTGGTTCATTACACTTCTTTTGAGCTTCTCCAATTTCGTTCAAGTTTTCTGAACTTCTCGGAATTTTTTTGACTTCCCCAATGTTTTTTTGGATATGCATAGAACTTTTTTAAAAGTTCCTGAAGTTCCCCTGAAGCTGATGGGACCAATTTGAAGTGCTGAAAGCTTCTCTGAGTACAGAAGTTCCCGTATTATCCCACATTGAAGTTCTCTAATCTCTCTTGAAGTTCTTGCTGCTCTTCTGATTATGTTCCTGGATTTGTCCTGACATTAATTGCCATGAATTCTTGCAACTTATTAGATTTTTTTTAAATTTTTTTCTCAAGTTCTCTAAATTTCTCTAATGTTCTCTGAACTATCTTTAAATTTTGAAGCCTCTAGAAGGTTCTCACAATTTCTTGATAATTATAGAGTGGCCTTCATGAGTTTTCAGAACTGCCCGAAGCTACGTAACTTCTTTTAAGATATTTAAACGCAACTGAAGTTTTTGAAACTTGTATAAAGTTCCTGCATTTTTTTCAAAAATTAATGGCACGCTATTTGATTTCCACTATATTTCACTTATTTTTTTAGAAATCTACGGAGCTGCCCTGAAGTTATCGGAAGTTATCCTAAAAGATTTTAAATATTCTCCTTAGTTCTAGACGATCTTGAAAATCTAGGAACTACCGTTAAGTTTTTGTAAATTATTTTAATTTTTTGATATATCCATGAAATTCTCACAACTTCTAAAGGTACTAACATAAAGTTTTTATTTTTTTTATATTAAAGTTCCTGGCGTTTCATATTCAATTTTCCTGGCGTTCATGGGACTTAATAAGTATTTGAAGCTTCTTAGACTTTGTTCTTGGAACATATGAAATAAGTAATACGTCATGAAGCTTTTGTGTGATAATTTATTAGCTAGAGAATGATCTTTAGAAGAGGGTAGGTGGATAGTTCCGTTAGAGTACGGCAGTATGAAAATTGAATAGAAGTTGAAAATGAGCGAAGGGCCATTAATGCGACAGTATAAAGTCAAACGCACACCTTTTTCCTAACCCGTACGATGTACGCGGGAACTTGAAGTATGCCTTAGAGCGACCGTTTTTGCTTACTGAGCAGCCCCTTACACTACTGAGCGTAATGACATTCTGTTAAAAAACGGCAATATTTTAGTTTTAGGACAGACGTGTTGATTGGAGATCTATATAAAATTCTTTTCAAGAGCAGTTGGTGTCGTCGTCGGTGAGGCCGTCAAAACATAACAACAAATTGAACGGAAACTTGATCATAATTGTTTTGTGATTCAGTGGTGACCGATTTTGCACACTGAGCAGAAGGAGCGTTAGGACATCAATTCAGCATATCGTTTACCAAAACGAATCCGGCTGCCATCCCAACCCTTTCAACATCCCAGTGATTTCTCGTGAAAGTGGAGAGATACTTTCGGCTTTCATTTAAACGAGTATTACGTCAACATATTCCTACACAGATAAAAATTCTGAATTTTAATTGTGATATAAACATTCATTCACGTAGACTTGTATTTCATTTCACGCAAACGAGCAACTTGCAAACAATGTTGTTTACAAATATGGGATTTTGTATACAATATTTGCTACATTGCATGAAATGTGTCAGAACTTTACATGCTTTATAATGTAAACGTATATGGTATGTGACGCTCCATTTATGTGCATCATATTGAACTGAAATTTACACTACTTTTTCGAACTGTGTACCCATTCGTTTGTTGACCAGCATTCGGACTTGTCCGGCGCGGGTATTGCCTAATTTTTGATCACCAGTATTTACACATTGAGAATGATTGCTATTTCCAAGCAAAGTCTATTGGTTTTCTATGCAATTAAAACTGATCTGGCAATAACAATGTTGCATCCTCAGGCGGTCAATCATGCTCATGCTCTTTGTTCTTGAAACATATGAAAACTTTTTGCATTTTTTTTAGTGTCAATCAAACGGCCTGATCGCGCACGGGCAGAACTTTTCCTACGTGTGTTTACGGATGTATCAATAAAAGACAGTGGTTTTGACCATCCTGCCATGGCGGAGGCAGATGAGCTACTATTTTTATTGATAGTGTATAGGGAGAGCACATAGCACACAGCTGGTAGGGTAGGAACACCGATAGTGGACGTTGGCACAAACACGGCCTTATGTTCTCAACATTTTTTGAACTTTAAGAAACTTTTCTGTAGTTCCTACAATTTTCCTGAATTTTTCGAAACTTTCCTAAAGTTCCCACAATTTTCCGAAATATTATGGAACTATTCTGAAGTTCTCAAAGCCATTATTTCCGAAGCTCTAACCTTTCCTAGATATCTTTGCACTTTCCAGAAGTTGAAGTTTCTTTTAAGGTAATATAAAGCTCCAAATATTTTCTTTCAGTTAAGCGAACTTGCATAATGTTCTCTAATCTTCATTTAAGTTCACGAATTTTTCCTGAATTACATGGAACTGCCCTGAAGTTCTCGAAATTCACCCTTAAAGATCTTAAAGAAAGGACTTCACGATGTACTGGACTTTCCTGTAGCTCTCAGAACATTCCCTAAGCTCTCGGAATATTCCCTAAAGAATTTGAATCTTTCCTGAGCATTATAAATAGCTATAAAGAGGAACTTCTCTGAATTTCTCAGAACTTCTATGGAGTTCCTGGAATTTTTGTGAAAATAATCTATTTTTTGTGAAGTACTCTGATAAATGTATACCACGTAAAAAAGACGAATGAAAACTGAGCAACCGAGATACTTTAACATGCTTAAATGTTTTAAAATTTTCGATTTTTTTTTCTCTTGTAATTTATCGCATTAAGTCAATATACACATTCTTTCCAATTTGACGTTATTTTCATCAAGCATTTGTTTTTATCACTAGAAGCAGAGCAGTCTCAAGCAACACATGTTCTATAACAGTCTATATGACTGGTTTTGGTCTTAAAGCAGTTTACTCAACATATGCGGATGCCAGATCCGGTCAAAACAATGGAGAATCCGTATGCTTTCGGTAGATGGGTAGAGGTCGTCTTTTGATTTATTCTTTTCTGTAATTTTCACCATTGATTGTGCCGATTGTGAAATACGAAGAACTCTTCAAGCCACAGGAACAAATGGCTTGCCACACCAAAACCTTTTTTCCAAATTTTTCGGTTCGGATGTATCGCACATCATCAGGCACATCTGTCCTTTGCTCAGCATTGAAAAATTGCGACCCGGGAAGTGTACTGGTATCCAATTTGACGTACGTCTCGTCGTCCATCAAAATGCACCGATTCGGCTTTTGAAGGAGAACGTTATACAAGTTCCGTGACCGTATTTTCGAAGAAGCTGTCTGTGAATCCTTCAATTTGGGTCCTTTTGGCTTCTTGTAGGTTTTGATATTGTTTCGTTTTTTGATATTCTGCACAATTCCAACGCTAATGTCCAATTTTTTGGCAATTTCACGAACGGAACACGGTTTATGCGATTTCAAAAGCCGTACTGCTGCCTGCTCCTTTTTCTGGTTTGATGCCCCCTTTTTGCGCCCAGATTTCGGTAAATCTTCAAGAGAACACGTTTCTCTAAACTTCTTAACAATCTTGAATACTGTAGATTTACTGCACTTCACGCTTTTTGCCAATTCTAGAAACGACAACTTTTCGGAAAACCATTTGTGCAGAATTAATCTGCGAGTTGATAAGCTAATCCGACCCTGGGTCTGGCAGACTCGTAATGGATTTCGAAGCAATTTGAACTGTCAAAATCGAACCATTTTTTACTATTCTTATAAGACCTCATATGGAAGAAACAGATAGGGAGTATTGTAATCTGAGTAAAACGTAAAACTGCTTAGGAACTTTTATGAAAACCAAATATTATTGATACAGTAGAAAACCGGAAAATTCGACACGCGCCAATCGATTTTACTCTTAATCTGTACATAAAACATAACGTCGGACATAGTGCGCTGTATTTGTACAATGATGCGCCATAATGCACATCATGTCCGACGCTTTGTTGTTGTACAGAACGAGAGTAAAATCGAAAGTCCGGTGTGGGGTTTTCCGGTGTCAAACGCGACCGACAATAACAACGAACTACAACAGACTACAACTACCAATCGATATTTCAAGAGAGTCACTCACAATCTTGCACACATTTGCTTTGTTTAACAATTTGACAACCGTTCGAACAGAGTACAGCTTGCTGCAATGCGTCTTGGATAGTGTCTGAAGCTGGCTGCGATTCGACTTCGCCAGACCCAGATCCGACCCATTGTTTTCTCACTTTTTATTTTTTATTTTTCAGGTGTGTTGCCAAAATAAACAATGTTTTTACACACTGAGTGAAAATTCACAATTTTTTGTTAAGTTTTAACCCTAAACCATTGATAAACAGGTGTCCACTTTCTTTAAAGAACAGTCCTAACTAAATTCTGTGAAAAGATCATAACGTGCCTCTCAAATATTTGTTAAAGAATAACTGAAAGGTGTGCTTTATCCTATTATGTTCAGACACAAGAATATATTCTGATTCGACTGAAATCTTTTTAATATAAATTGGTTAAAAACTAACGAAATGGGAGAAATATATATATTTAAGAGATATCCTAAGTATAAATCAAAATAATGCATCATAGTTTCAAAACGGTCTAGAGCTGAAGTTCGGACGAGCTCTGATGACCTCTTTTGTGCACCACAAATGAAATCAACCCATCACTAGAACTCCCTTTTTGTGATCTAAATAAACGTAAATATTACGCAATAAACACATTTCGAAGATATTCCTAAAGCACATAGGGGAATTTACGTATTCTCGGCAACCTAAGCAGCGATCTTCTTTCTACAGCCTTTTTCTCTATGGAACGCACACATATGCAGTATTGGTTTGTTTACAAACATTTGCTGCCAGCTGCTCTAACAATTTCAGTCGAAAGAATTGTCAAAAACTGTTTTGAAACGCTTTTACAAAGCTCCAATCTTCTCTAGTGAGAGCGAGTATTGTCGGCAACCAGTTTTTCTTCGGCAACCGTTCCATTTGAACTGCATGTAAATCTGCTGTTCTATTATCGGCAACTCAAAATCAGCTACAATTTGTAGTGCGTGTGTTTCATTTCAAGAAAACCCTGCTAGATTGCTTTTTCTCAGTGGTAAAAATATAGTCAAATTGAAGCTGAAAGCATAAAGAATCGTTTGCATGCATTCAGCGAAGTGTTTTCGTAAGAAAATCCAGTGAAAATAGTGTTTCAATTTGGGTTGCCGAAAATAGTCTGTCATGCCGAAGCCGTCATTTCCGCTATAAAATCTAACTTTATTAATTAGATTACTACATAATTCTGGTATACATATCTTAGTTTACTCTATAGCCACTGGATGTAAGCAAAGAATTGACTACAGTTTTTGCAGTCAAGTTATTCAGCTCGGTCTGCACTCGTCAAGTTGAAGCTTTTGCAATCTCGCGTTCAAACATTTTCGTGTTTTTGACTTTTTGATCAGGTTTTGCTTTAGCTACTCCACTGTGCGACGCCACGACGTGATGGCTTCAAGCAGCTTCATCATTATCATTACAACAACACCACATTCAACAACACTGGAGGAATTTAAACCTCACATTTTTTCTCTCTTTTGTTTTCTTACTGTTCCGCTTCCTCTTTTGGCAGCAGCAGCAGTAGCACCAGCTAGCAGCAGAGATCTTGAAGAGACAAAGTATCTGTGCCATCATGTACATATGTAACATGTTGTGCAGCAGCATAACTGTTATGAATTTCAGGGGGGTGAGATTGATATCTTGTGCTACCGTACTGCCGTTAGTCTGGATGTACGCGATGCGATGATTGAAATAGATTAAGCAAATAGAATGTGTGTGAACTGACGAGGGTAGGAAATTGTTTAAGTGTGATCCAAATTGATGGGTCGATGGTTTTGCACAAATGGGTGATTCCAGTAAATCTTTAACTGCAACTGGAGCATAGTTGTGAAGGGAGGGGGGGGGGGATGGGTGACTTAATAACAGATTATTGTGTAGAACTTTGGTGTTGAGGTGTAGTGAACACGCAAATCTACATTTATGTGTACTGCTCTAAGTCTGGCGATATGTTCAAGTGTAACATGATCGTAGGAATTGTAGTCAATTATTGAGATTATGGCAAAACAGACAGAGTCAATTTACTTGCCAATTGTTCAAAGCAGTAATAAGGAGATCTTTGCCCTTAAACTTTGTTGTTAGACAAATCCTAAGACAGCAATAGGCAAGGTCTATCTTCAGTTAATTTAGATGATCAATCTGGCGACAAGTGACTTGCTTGAATAACATGATATAGCTTTATTTCATATTCAATATCGCAGGGGTATCAGGAAGATGCTTGAATGTTAGGCACTAAATACTTCCCTCATTTATGCGCAAAGTTTTTTTTTTATTGTTTAACTTCAATTGCCACCTTACGCACCATCTCAAGACATTTCATCCACCCAAAATGTCTATGAGTAACTGTAATTTATGTGAAATTTAGTAAACGTAACTCAAACTTGAGAGAGATTCAAGGGCCGTGTAAAAAATCAATTTACCTTAAATAAGATATGCCAGAAATAAAGACGTGTCTTCATTTTGAAGACATTTGGAATTCTGTAAAGACTTTTGTTTTGCGCAGATATTTTGAAAACATTTCATTTTTGTGAAGACATTTGAAAAGATATGATGACATTTGGTAATTCAAGTAGATTTTGGAGCACACAAGTGGACATGTTGACTTCATATTTAAAGCAGCTTCATGAAAATGGTAATTATTAACAAGGGCTTAACCAGGTTTCAAAAGAGAGAGGTCAAAATCTCAAATGAAGTGCAAGAGAAACCGCCCAAGTAGCATTGCAAGTTTTATCGTGGTTTTAAAGCATTCTTCAAGTCTAAATAATGGTCTTCAGAACCCTCATAAAACCCAAACTGTTACATGGGGCAACTAAGAAGAATCATTCATAGTCTCGGAGTCTTGAAAAAAAAAATGTGCAAGTCTGCAATTATAAAGGTACTTAAATTACGAAAGTGTTATTAAATCTCTGATCTTTAAATTTTCCCGTGCCTTAACGTTTCGATAATTTGTTTGAATTCAATATTTTCGAAAAATATAAAAGTGAAATAAACCTAAAATGATCTCAGATATTTTTTTCTCCAACTCGTTTATTTGGAAGGCTCAATCGCGTTAGCTTTACGGAGCCGATTATTCATTGTTCTCTGTTTGTAACAGAGTTCACTTAATTCTATGTCTAGTAGAAGTTGGGCTGAATCCTCGCGGCTTACTCGAGGTTAGAAGGGTACATTTGATCAGGAGAGGAGCTTAGGGGTGGGTTTATTTTGTCTCATCAGAGCATTGTCGCCAGTATGAATGGTAGTTCTGTTCTAGATTTGTTTGGAGTTCTACCGGCTATGGTGGGTGACCAGTGGGCGACGATGAGACTCATCGAGACAGTGGGACAAGACAAAAAAAACTAATAAAGAGAAACAAAAGACAAAGTAATTAAATTCCTATACTAGACATTTGAAGAAACACATAAAAAACCGAGTGCATATAGCATATCGCGAGTTCCCAGCACGTCTCTGATAGGAACATAGGGTTGTCTTCCTTGGGCCTCGAGGGTATTCAAAAGTCGCTCTCTGGCGGCGTCATTATCCGTACACTGCCAAACTGCGTGATCAATGTCATCGTAACCGTTTCCACACCGACAGATGTTGCTGTCTACGAGGCTTATTCTATTGAGATGAGCATCTAGCGAGTAGTGGTTGGACATGAGTCAACTCATCACGCGAATTAAGTCACGACTTAAGTCCAAGCATTTAAACCACGCTCTCGAAGAAACATTAGGAATAATTGAATGTAACCAACGTCCATGATTTCCATTGTCCCAATCGGTTTGCCAACTCGAAAGGGTACTCTGACGCACTAAATGATAAAATTCATCGTGTGAAATTTGCCTGTCATAAAATTCGCCCTCCTGCGAGAGAGTCCGCCTCCTGCGAGAGAGTCCGCCTCCTGCGAGAGAGTCCGCCTTCTCATAGCCTGGGATTGAGCAATGTGAGGGGACCCATACAAAGGTAATCATATATGATCTTTCGACCAGCACACTCATCTGCTCCCTTACCTTTGAAAGGAAATAAGATGAGTGCCTACCTTGTTTCATCGACCGAATAGCCTCGATCCGAGAAGATATGTCTGTGGGCATATTGGAAATCATCCCCAATGCGAAGTTGATTGCTGCCAGCTCAGCAACAAACACGGAACAAGGTTCCTGATGCTTGCGGAAGGCGCTAGAGTTTTCATTGACACCGAAGCCAGTGGAATCCATTGAGACGGGACCCGTCTGTAAAATATCTTTTCATGCAATTGACTTGTTGGTACTTTTCAGTAAAAATACACGGGTAAATAATAGGTCGAAGTTGATCGGGAATCCCATGAGTTACTTGTTGCATGGTCAGATCATATTCAATTGAGGAACTGCGATTGGTGAAGTGAGCACGGTCTGGAGTGTAACAAGGAAGACACATATCTGACGATATGTAGTGGTGGTAGATAAATCAAGATTGTGTGTTTAGCCCAAGAATTTCTTCAAAATTTGCAATTATAATTGTGTTCGTCACTCCGAGTTTGATTAGTATTCTGAGAGAGAGCTCCCAGAAACGGTTCTAGAGGAGCGTTACTCCTGCCAGAACATCGAAACTCATGTTATGCGTTGATTTCATACAGCCGAGAGCAATACGCAGAATTCTTTCCAATATTATTAGGTGACATTTTCTTGCCGAGAGAAAGCAGAAAGAGCCGTACTCTAGAACAGAGAGAATAGTTGTTTTAAAAGCGTTATGAGGTCTCCCGGATGAGCACCCCACCATGTGCCACAAATTGAACGGGGAAAGTTAATCCTCTGCTGACATTTTTGCTTCAAATACGTAGTATGAGTATTCTAAGTGCACATTTAATCAAACCAGACCCCAAGGTTCTTGAAAGACAATGATTGGGTAATGTTTCTGCCCAAAAGGTTAAACTGCATTTGGGCTGGGTCCCGCTTTCGAGTAAACACTACCAGTTCAGTTTTCTGCGGCGAGAATTCGATCCCTAGATTCCTAGCCCAAGAAGAAAAGTTATCTAAGGAATTTTGCAATGGTGCTTGCAAGTCCACGGCATGTGGACCTCTTACGGAAGCCACACGGTCGTCTGCAAGTTGTCTTAGCGTGCATTGTTCTGCCAAACAGTTGTCGATATCTTTGACACAAAAATTATAAAGAAGGGGGCTGAGATATGAGCTATCTCAGACATTTGATTTATATTAAATTAGCAATGTGTCGAAAGTCCAGCATTTCGAATACCTGTTAATCATTTACCTTCGGGATATTCATGTAAGATGACGATTGGGAAAAGAGCACTAACTCTTGTCCTATCCTTTTATGGCACAGGATTAGCCATACTGATTTTTAATATTAACATTGTTCTGCCAGAGACACCGTGTGCTACACGCAAATTAAAAAAAAATAACTTATCTGAGTTGTAGAAATTGGAAGAACCTATCCAGAAAAGCCAATAGACATTTCCGGAGCAAGGTGGCAGAAACTTCTGAGAAAAAGTCAAAAGCAATTTCCAGGGGAACTCTGAAAAAAAAATCTTGTGGAAATTGGAAGGATCTTGAAGAAGTTGGAAGAATCTTCCGAGGGCAGTTGCAAGAATCTTTAGTTTGAAATTGGAAAAGCTTTTGGGTGAAGAAACTGCTAAGCAAAATCGGTAGAGGCTTCCGGCCGTGAGAAATTTCCGAAGGAATTTGGAATGGACTTCCAGGAAAAATTGACAGGAATTCCTTGAAGACAAAAAACACAAAACAGTCATAGTGTGGGAAAGCCGAAAGAAACTTTCAGAAGACTTCAGCTTTCATAGGAAGCCAGCAGGACTTCTGAGCAAAAATAGAAGATGCTGCAATAATGGAAAGTATGAAGAAACTTTCGTAGAACGATGGAAAAAAAAACTCGTGAAAATATGAAAGTTTCTTCCAGTACAGTTTTGGATGCAACTTCCGTGCAAAGTCGGATTAAACATCCAAGAGAAATCATATGAACCTTTCCAAAGAAGCCGGTCGAAATCTTCTAGAGGAAGTTGAAGAAGATATCGGAAAAAATATTCCTGGGGAAACCATGGCGAATCAGGACAAACATCTGGGGAAAAACGTGCAAACATTCCGGGAGAAAAGTAAGAGGTTGTATCCAAGACACGACCGTAGATTCGATTTTATTCAATAGATAATAAAAAAGAAGCTAATATTGATTGGAGGAAATTCTTGCTAAAATTTTTGCTCAAAATTCGAGTTTTTTTGCTTTTTCTAGTGTCCTAGAGAAAACCTTATGAAGTGTCTCTGGTTAATTGACATGGTCATGTGGTATTCGGTCATTGCGAGAATTGGTATGTACCACTTCAATACTGTTACGCATTTGACGACAAACGTTTGGTTGCTGGGTACATTATCAAAGAGCTTTGGGGGTGATGTGGCTGGCTGAAAGGCGAGCGAACGTTCAATGAAAATGATCTCTAAAACAACAATAATTTATGGTGATCCTAAAAAGGACCGTCGTAATGGTTGAGTAATGCTGAGCTATAAGGGTGTTCAACACGGGTGAGGCTGGCGAGCTGTATGTTGTTTTGAACGAGGGTGACGCGCTTGGCATCGATGACCCACAGCGACTCACGAAGAAACTGATTTCGATCCATAGCGGTGCGGCTTCTTCCTCCTTCTATGGATGCTCATGTGGGCTCGCTGCTTGCAGGCTGCCTTTCGTTGTGTCCTTTAGAACAATGTTAACGCCACACGCTGAAAGCACTGCTGTTGCTGACACCGACGACCGGACACCACCACACACGGTGATTGGATGAGCACTAGAGTGATGCAAAATTTGAAATTTTCGCTCCACAATACTTAAACGATTCCAAATCGGATCCTGACTAACCTCTCAAAATTTGAACCCATTTGGTGAGAAACTGAGATGGCACAAACCATTTGAAGTTTGTATGGGAATTACTATGGTAGAACCAAGATTTTTGTTCATGTCTATCTAATAATTCACCATATCGGTCTGCTTCAAACGCTTTTAACTTTATTTGTAGGAAATTTTCCCAGCTACAACTTTGCTGAAGATCATGTTTTGATTAAATGCAAGGATCGAAAGTTATTAATGGTTCAATGCACTGATGTCTTATGATCATGCTCAATCAACTGCTCAGCAGGCAACATTGGTGTTTCTGAGGCGTTGAATAGGACACAAAAATTATGGCTACTATGTCACACTGCAAAATAAAGTGTTGCTTAAAGAGCAGCTGCTTGATCATGTCATAAGTTTACAAATCTCTTAAATAATTAATAACTATATCCTGTCTCGTTTTACATAGAAACGATCTTCAGCAAAGTTGTAGCTGAGAAAATTTTCTATAAGAATAGCTATCGAGCTGTTTTGCAGCTCAATATGGAAAAAGACTAGAAGGAAATGAACAAAAAGTTGAGATTTCCCATAGTAATTTACATGTAAACTTCAAATGGTTTGTGCGAATTCTGTTTCTAACCAAATGAGTTGTAACTTTTGGAGGCTAATCACGACCCGATTTGAAACCATTTAAGCACTGTGGAGCGAAAAAGTCAAATTTTGCATCAGTCTAATGAGCACCGTTCAGTGAGACAGGATCGAATTGATCATTTTGTCAAGCTTCTGTATTCATGTTCCATCAGATGTCACAGCTGTTGTTTGCGGTGACATCTATCGGAAACTAGACACAATCTGTTTTCCGTTAATTGTTCACAGAGAACACTGCAGTGCAAAACATGTCTGGTACCTCTTTATATGCATTCAGATTATTATTTGAAGTCCCTCCTTTTTTACACATTCTGCACACAAAATAGCTCATCCCTCACAGAATTTCCCGCCGAATTTTATGTATGGGGCGGGGCATAAAGTATCTTTTGCGCAGAATATGTAAAAAAGGAGAGACTTCAAATGTTACAGCAAATGCATATATAGAGGTACCAGACATGTTTTGTAGTGTCAGGTACTCTATTTTGTAATCTGTGAAAGGGAAATCACAAATCGAGTGTCAACAAAATACATGGCATGTTGAGAGATTGAGCTCGTGAGAGAGAATTTCTCTCTCAAATTTGAATTTTTTTGGCTCTCTGGGGACTGGTAGTAAAACAGGTAAAATTGTATGGGGAAAAATCATTTTTATTTAATTGTAGCTTGTTTAACAATAATTTCCGGGAAAAAAACTGATCGACAAAGTCCCTGATTAATTTCTTTAGGTTGTCGTTCACTTTTATTCACCTGAATATGCACTTAAAGCGAATTATTCCCACTTCTCTCAATTTCTATATGGGGATTTTTTATCACTTCCTACCAGCGGAACAGCGCCATCTCTGTGGAAAATGGTCGAACAAAATGATTTATTCGATTTTTAAATCTGTGTTAGGGAATGCGCTGTTTGCAGGCAATTGGTAATAATTTTGATCACCATTGCAACAGTTGGACATTTGTGTATATTTCAATAGTGACCTAAATATTGAAAATTAATAAAGTTAAATGAACACTTCATTAATTTTCAATAGGTCACTATTGAAATATACACAAATGTCCAACTGTTGCAATGGTGATCAAAATTATTACCAATTGCCTGCAAACAGTGCATTCCCTAACACAGATTTAAAATTTGTAGATAAATTTCCAATCGTTTGGCTTGTTTAGAATTAAAATCCATCTGTTATTGACAGAGTTATATGTGGCCAAAACCTGACCTCTTTTCGTAATGCGGTCGATTTTGGTTTTTTGAAATTGCAAAAGTACTTCACCGCATTTCAAAATGTTGTGAAAAAATGAGGTAATATATTTTTGTTGGCAGAGTGAAAACCCACATAGAAAAAATTCTGAATTTTACTGGTGATTCATCATCAATTCAATCAATTCATGCATATAAACAAAACATCCTTTTCACGTAAACTAGCAACTTGCAGGAAATGTTTCTTGCAAAGATGGACAGTCTCATAAATTTACATGATCTGTAATGTACACTTTTACACAGAAAAAAATTCTGAATTCTAACTATCGCGTAAAATCTCCCTTCGTTTAATTTTGAGCTTTACTTGGCATAAAAAGCGAAATCGTTTACAAGCTTGCATACAATATCGCGTAAATGTATACCAAATCTAGCGTTAGTTTTATGTGCGCTATACATCGCAGAAATTTACATGAAATTTTCGAACGGTGTATGATATATGACGCTCCTTTTATGAGCATCATAGTAACGTAAATAAACACTACTTTTTTTTAACTGTGCAGATCCAGTCCTCTCTAGAATGGAAGCTAGATAATGGCATCTTTCATCGATCTGTGTGCTGAAAAGAGCTGGGAATTTCTTAGCATGGCCGTGAGGATGCAAAGAAAAAATCGACGAAGAGAATCTGCCAATGTTACTTAGGACCTAATGCAATGTTCAACTTGAAATACATCATTCACATCATTGTGTGCATTACCCTTGACCCCCTTTCTACCCGCCAATAGATTGTAGCCCGTAGCTTCAAGTAAGCCGCGAGTATTCGGTTATACTAACTCTAACCCTTTTTTGAGGAAGGTTTAGCAGAAATCAAGCTGAACATTGTACATCGATACAAGACGATCTAGCATAATACGACAAGCGCAACAAGAAACGATTATGTGCTCAAGTTATTAATCAAAGAGAAAGCCAACGAAGAGAATCGATCAATGTTACTTAGGACCTAATGCAATGTTCAGCTTGAAATCATCTCAAATATTGCTCCGTGATAAAGTTTGAGTAGTAGGAAACGTCATTTCCAATTGCACGACTGCATAATTATTCTAGTATAATTCCGTAATTAATGCTAGAATGGATACTAACAATGCACATGCACATGCAGATGATTTCCGAAAAATAAACACACGAAGAATCCCAGCATAATCCTTCGATCCAATTCCGAGATGGTCTTAGATGGAGTTGCTCGAAGATCAAGCTAGATATTTCAGGAGACTCGAATGTCAGACTGTAGAATAGAGCATTCAAAAACATGAGAGTGGAATATAATAAAATGTTAGGAGGGTATACAAAATCCGAGATACATCTGCGTACAATTTTTTAGAAGGGATACCGCAGGACTTACGGAATATTAAGCAGTGTTTTCGAGCAATGTTATTAAAAGCTTTATAAAGATTTCCATGCAAACTGCGATAGCAACTAAATCTTAAATTAGCTAAAGATATCTGGGTGAATTTGTTTTTCATACTCGAAAGAAATTATAAACATTTGCTAGTTGAAGTTTAAGTAAAATCTTCGAAAAATTAAACCATGAATCAATGGATTTTCGGGAATGCATTAAGACTAATCTGGGGCGCATTTTGAAAGGGCACATTTGATTAAGGCATTTTAGCAAATTTAGCAAAGGTATTTAGCAAGTCACTTCAAACAGACGTTGACTATTGATTTTAAAATTTCGGTTTAAAAACATTACGGGACCTAGAGTATCATTGTGCTTGACGAGGCACCTGTAATTCGCCCAAACCTGTGCACGTAAGTGGCTCGATCGTTTGATTACGGTAAAGAACCGGCAAGGGTAGACAGTATCTGAGTCTAGAAGCGCAATGTTTTGCTGCACGAATGCGGATGCATTACCGGGGTGTAGTGTTGCACGTACACCCTCCCGACAGAATTTGTTCTCGGAATATGTGCTTATGGGACTTTGGGTTGCAAATTGATGGATTTCCGAGAGTTGTTATTTGGGCACGGATCAAGGACGTGACGAATGATAGACCGTACGGCGTAATTTAACAACCGCAAACGGTACTAAGCGAGCGCGAGCCTTTACGTGACAAATTATGGCACAGAAAATAGCCGCAGCATTTTTAGCGATGGCAGAAGTCGTAAATTCTACAATCAGCCATATAGTAACCGCACGCTCACAGTAGCAGAGGTAATTCGAGTGCACAAGAACCTTTGCCAGTGAGCGGGTACACCTCTCATGAGTCACGTGTTTGTTAATTGCCTGTAAAACGCGAACCGGCACATCAGATCGTGGACCGGCAGCAGCAGAAAATCATTATTCAATCGTCGTCTCCGGCGTCGTCGTCGTCGTCGTCGCCGTCGTTCACTAACGAGACGGGATGACCCTAGCGGTGACATCTCGCGAGCTTTCCAGAATATGTAATCATCGAACAAGATGCGACAAGATGCTGCTTCGCTTCGGGCTGGTTTTCTAAATATTGTGGGAAGATCGATCGAGTTGTTTGTAGTTTTAGACTTGTGTCAAACACGTTTGCTGGAATGTGTAGTGCAGATCTATGCCATTTAATGCTCCAGGGTTACCAGGAAGCTTCATTATACACATTTATGATAACCAGAAGTGCCTGAAGGTAGCCTCGCAGCACATTCGTTCTGCAGTTATTAATGCTAATCTCAAGTTCTTATTAAACGAGTCTTATTTTTTGTAGTTGCCTCAAGCTAGAAAACGATCCTCGTTGGTGGATGTTAGTCCAGATCAGGCATTACAGTGTTCGATTTATATGATTTGCAGGTTTGCAGGTTGACTGCGGGAAATCGTTCCTTCAGAAATGATTTGATAATCTTTACAATTAACTAAACGAGTTTGTCCAATTAAATGATCTCACCCTGGAGAACTTCAGCGGTTATCTCACTGCGCTGGATGAACTGGCTAGAAGTTCAAAACTGCCATTCGTGGAAGGAGAATGAGTCACGCCGGCTACAGGAACGTGACTATGTGGAATCAAATGCGACAAGTTTATTCGCTTGGTTGGTTCTGCAATGGAATCCACGGGAATTCTCGGAATTAGTAACAGATTGGAAATAAATATGCAATCTTGATTGGATTGATCGGGAACCCGGCGGTCGTGCAGCTTGATTGGAGACTTTCAAGGGTACGGTGCCTACCGCTATGTTATAAGAACTTCACATTCGCACTCCTACACACTTAGAAAGAACTAATTTTACATGTGACAGAATCCATCGTTCACATTAAAAATGAAACGTAAACAAAACTGTAATGTAATTTAAAGTGCTCCGAGACTGAAAGTTTGTTACTCGATGAAAGATAGGTTTGACTGAAATGAATTTTGCGTCTGTTATGACTCAGTTCAATGTCAACATTAACGCTCATATACATATGTCAGTCTTAAATCACCTAAATTTACACGAATTTTTCTAAGTGCGTATGAATAATATTGATCTTCCATAAGGATTTCAATAGCTCACTGCTGAAGGTTATGGTTTTTGATGAAGAACCCTGAATAAAATTTGTAAATTTTCTTTGCTAAAATCTGATTATTTTGGAGATTCTTAAAAATCAGCGCTGTCATGGTAAATTTAGAGCTGGTTATTTACTTGTTTTCTATATGTCCACCCCGGATCAGCCTTCAGCCTAAAACTCAAAAGTACAATTATTTAGAATACTGGATTTCCAGATTAACTGTTTTACGTCCAAGAACAGTCTTTTAACTTGACCTTCTTCAGAGGACATAGAGTTCTATCATCTTTCGTTCAGCGCAAAAAGCGCAGCGAATTTATCAATTCACGCAATTTTCTGAAGCTAATTGAAATGCCCTGAATTTCTTTGATCTGTCCTGAAGTCCATGCAATTGTCCTAAAGCTTTCCTAGCATCTTTAAATATCGTGGAAATAACATCCCTTAACTTCTTCGGACTATCGTCCGTTCAGTATGATGCTTCCGGATGTTCTCGCAACTTCTCTAAAGTTCCAACATTTTTTTCTGATATTAAATTCCCAGGTCCTAACCTTGCAATATTCTTGATGTTTTTGTTAGGAAAATTTCTGAAATTGTCAGAATTTTCCAATTTTTCCTGGAATGTCTTGAAAGATCCTAGAATTAATTAATGGAACTGATCATCAGGCCACTGATCTTCCTTTAAGTAATCGAAACATCCCTGAAAATAATGAAAGTGCCTAAAAATCTTAAAATGTCTCTGAAGCTCTCTGAATTTCCTTAAAGATCTGGAACTTTGATGAAATTGATGGAATTAATCATTTTGTCAAGCTTCTGCATTCATGTTCCAACAGATGTCACTGCTGTTGTTTGTGGTGATATCTATCGAAAACTACTCATAATCTGTTTTCCGTTAATTGTTCACAGAGTACAGTGCTGTGCAAATCATGTCTGGTACCACTATATATGCATTTAGGTTAATAATCGAAGTCCCTCCTTTGTTTTACACATTCTGCACACAAAATAGTTCACCCCTCACAGAATTTCCCACCGATTTTTATGAATGGGGCGGGCAGAAAGTATCTATTGTGCAGAATATGTAAAATAGGAGGGACTTCGGATGTTAATAAAAATGCATATATAGAGGTACCAGACATGTTTTACAGCGTCAGGTACTCTATTTTGAAGTCTGTGAGAGGGAAATCACAAATCGAGTGTCACCAAAATACATGGCATGTTGATAAATTGAGCTTGTGAGCGAGAGTTTTCTCTCTCAAATTTGAATTTTTTGGCTCTCTGGGGACTGGTAGTAAAGCAGATAAAACTGTATTGGGAAAAATAATTTTTATTTAATTGTAGCTTGTTTAATAATAATTACCGGGAAAAAAAAACTAAACGACAAAGTCCCTGAATAATTTATTAAAGTTGTCGTTCACTTTTGACGTAGGACTACGTCTTTAATTTCTATACTGGGGGTCACATTAAAAAAAATTAAAATTCAGATATGTAACGAAAAATCCCAAATACGGACGCAACGATAGAGCACAAATCGAACACACGAAACATTGCCCATGCCAAAGCCCATGCTCACATGAGCGAGCTCAATCAAGCGAGCAATCTCTGCACCAATGAAAGGAAGGGAGGAGAAAAGCAGCGATAATAAAAACGCTTGCCAAATCGCCACCGTCATCCGGTCGGCATCGACTTGCACTGGTGTGCCACCATTTTAAAAACAACCGGCCCTTTTCAGGGCCACCAATTCAAAAACGGAAAAGTTAAGAACTAAATGACCAACATATTTGTTCCGTTCACTAACGGTCCTATGTGAACCTTCCGTTCGTGCCACTAGGCACAGACCCTTTTTTTCTTTTTTGACCTGAACATGCACCGAAAGCGAATTATTCCCACTTCTCTCAAATTCTTTATTGGGATTTTTATCATTTCCTACCAGCGGAACACCGCCATCTCTGTGGACGGACTTTCACGGACTTTCTGTAAAGTTTCTTTAAGTTAATTTCACTGATGATGTCTGATGTTCCCGAGGCTACCTTGAAGATCTCGCAATTCCTGAAGTTTATAGTAATGCCCAAAAGTTATTCGCACTGTTATAAAATCTTCATACATCCTTCAAAATCTCGGACTTCTGTAAAGTTTAAAAGCATATTCGAAGTTTTCGAACAGTTTCTCAGCCTTGTGTAATTCAAACGGTCAGTTTTACTTTGTCCGACGTTGCGGCCTTTTATTGTGGTCTTTCTGAAGGGTAAAACGTCTCGAGTGTGAAAGGCCACAATAAACGGCTGAAACGTTGGACAATGAAAAGCTAACTGTTTGGATTACCCAAGACTGAAAAAAAAAATCAGAAATCAATAAAAATACCAGTCGTAAGCTGGCGAAACTTCAAAAACTCACTTCCCTAAAATTTTCAGAATTTCTTTAAATCTCTCGAATTTCATTTCATGAAGAAATTCATGGAGCTATCCAGAGTAAATCGAAAATCCCTCAAAAGTTTAGACTTTCCTAAAATTGTTGAGGTTGTCCTTAAGATCCAGAGATCTTCTTTGAAAATTGCTAGATTTAGCTTCCCTGAGGTTAATGGAATTTCATTGCAGTATACGCAGTTTTCCTCAAGTCAACTGCTCTGAATTTCTTAGAGATTCTTAAAAGTTCTTCTTGAAGCGCTGATGTATCCTTGAGGTTCTCGAAGCTTTCCTGAAGTGATCGAAACTTCATAGAAGATCATCGAACTTCCCTTATTATTCCGCAGTCTGTTCATGAAACCTCTCCGAAATCATCGTATTTTCTTTCATTCCTCGGAACTTCTTAAAAGTTCTTACAAAGTTTGTGGATCGTCCTGAAGTTCTCTTATTTTTCTTGAAGATCGTGGAACTTTCCTGAAGTTCTTGTCATTCTTTTGAGAATGTTCCTAGAGTTGACTTGAAACCAATTAAACTGCCCTGAAATCTCTTAACTTCCCGGCCTTCCTGCACAACAATTTTCACAACTTCTTAAAACTTTCCTGATGTTCTCTGGAGTGCCTAGGAAGATTTTGAAAGATCCCGCTATTTTCCTGAATTGAATCGGAACTTCCGTAAAGTTTCCGCAATCTTCTTGATTAACATGTTTGATTCTTACAGCGACCCTAGTGGTCGTATTTGGAAGCTTTTGACGTCTATGACGTCAGAAGATTTTTTCACAGCGCAGCTCGAACGTGCTTCAGAGAAATCCAACATGCAAGAAGAAAGAAGGAAAATAATTGTGCGCAGTCATTTGGAAAACCCTTCGTGGTCTGGACCTACGCTTGCGAAAGTGTTAGGTTTTTCCAGAAATACCGTGTGGCGTGTGCTGAAAAAGTACAGAGATGGATCACAAGCCTCAAAGCTAACGTCGGGTGAATACTGTCAACCGTCAACTGCGGAATAATGTCATCAAGACCATTAAGTCTAACCCAAACGTCTCGGACCGTGGCCGAAAAGTTCGGTGCCGCACGCAGTACCATGCCACGGATTCATCTCCGGGAAGGCTTCAAGTCATACCGTGCCTACAGACAACCAAATAGGGATCAAAAGCAGAGCAATGTGGCCAAAATCCGTGCCAGAAAGCTGTATGATCAGGTGTTGACCAAATTCAAGGGCTGTTTCCTCACCAATGATGAAACCTACGTGAACGCCGATTTCAAACAGCTACCGGGACAAACAAATAGTTAGCTACGGCTCGGGGAGATGTTCCTGCCAAATTTAAGTTTATATTGGCAGAATAATTTGCACGCAAATACATGATCAAGCAGGGCATCCGTAGGAAGACAAAGGCTTTCATCACGGATAAGACATTCAGTTCAGAGCTTTACAGGACGGAATGTCTGCAAAAGTGAATATTGCCATTCATCCGATCCCACAAGCAACCTGTCATGTTATGGCCATATCTTGCGAGCTGTCATTACAGTAAATCTGTGCCACAGTGGTATTAAACCAACGGAATTCAGTTTATTCCGAAAGAACTCAACCCACCTAATTGTCCCCAGCTCTGACCGATAGAGAGATTTAGAGCTGTTATGAAGAGGACGCTGAAGGTGAATGGCAGTGTCGCCAAAAACATCAATGAATTGAAAACCAAGTGGAATAAGCTTGCCAAAACGATGGATGAGAATAATGTACACCGGTTGATGAGTCCTATTCCGAAAAAAGTCCAAAAATTTCTTCGAAATCGGATTGAATTTTTTTAAAGTTGAAACAGGTTTCTATATCTAAATTATATGCGAAATTGTTTATGTTCCAATTCTAAATTGGTCACACCTGAAGCTCTTTGATCTTCACTAAAATTGTTTAAATTTTCGTGAAATCTATGGATTTTCTCTGAAACTACCAGAACCTAACATTGAAGGTCTTAAAACTTTCCCGTAGATCTGGACGTTCATGAACTCGGAATTGAAAATTGCAGATTTTCCATGAAATTAAGGGAATTTCCACATATTTTTTAGAATTTTATGAAGGTTCCGGCATTTTTTTTGATGTTATTGAATGAAGTTCTCTCAATTTTCCGTAAGAATCACGGCTTCTTCGAAGTTTTCTGGATGTTTTCTTTGAAACATTTGTAAAGTTCCTGCATTTTCAGAGTTTTCCAAAAATTCCTACCCAAACGACCTTAGAACTTTCCCCATACCTTTCCTTCTTCTTTAACCATACCATCTTTAAACTCACCAGAAGTTTTGTCGGAGTTCCTTTAAAGTTCCTGAAATGTTTTTGATGTTAATAGAACTGTCATAAAATTCTTTGACCTTCATCTAAGTTCACGATTTTATTTAAGTTCATGTAACTGCTCTGAAATTCTCGGAACTTACCCTTAACGATTTTAAACTTCTCCAAACTTGTAGTCCTCGATTTCTCTGGACACTTCGGATATTCCATACAGTTCTTGGAACATCCCAGAAGTTTAAGGAATTTCTCCAAAAAGCTCAGATCATTCCTGATTTTTCTGGAATTTCTCAATTTTATTGAGATGAACGCGTCATCATCATATTGAATATTTGCTACGCAATTTTGCTTATATAAGCGCATGTATTTTGGTGCACAGCTTTTATAAGCGAACCGCATGTAGATCGATATTTATACAATCAGATAGTTTTGATAAAAAAATTTAAAAAAATGATTTTCAGAGCTGATTACTTCTGGAGTAACCATGAGTAACCACCAAGACAGGCTTGTTAAGAACTGCCTCAAAGAAACAAACATCCATATAAATATTCTGGTAAAATTTCCTTGAAATGCTCCAAACTTCACTTTATCAACAACCTGGCAAACAAACTAATTTTCAGTGTTTTACTATCAAATGTAAATGATAGCCCAAACCACTTACCAGCAGGCAAACATTCCTGAGCTGCATTACAATTTTAACGACTCACGAGTCACTTTCAACGGACTCAATAAAATTCGACACATTGTTGCACTTTCTGTCATAAAATATGAACAATTAAATCATTTAACTGTCGACGTTCGGCTATCATAATACTTTCAGATTAAGCCGCAACGATAAAGCTCACATAAAACAGTCTCAAACATTCCGTTCCATCACAAAATTAGAATTCATATGCAAGCCCAACTCGATCGTCCCAACATACCTTCACTGGATGACGTTTGGCAAAAATTTCACCAACAGACATCGTCATCGTCGCCGATCGGTACGTGTCTTGTTTCACCAAAAGAGAGAGACAGTGAGACCCGCTTTCCATAGGTAGGGTGCAGAACGGCTTAAGCCTCCCCAAAACCCTATTCGAAGCACAAGGTTTTTCTAAAAAAAAATCAAATATCTATCCAAAAGATGCTCTATGATGTGAAACATCATACTGCAAAAAAAAAGCTTTGTAACTTATTGTTTACCCCATGCTTGTAATAGGGCCTCGGGGGGGCCAAAGTCGTTCTCTGCCCTACCTAACATTCGGTAGGTTCAACAGATACGGTCATGAAACGGTATACTGTCACTTGCGAGTGGCGAGACTCTTCAGCACGGTCAGTGCTGTTTTCATATTCTGCTCATCGCGATAATGTTGGTTTGTTTATTCGAGTAAAATGTGGATGAATGATACGAAACAAAAACCGAAACGAAAAAAAAAAATTGAAATGAAACAACAGCAACAGTAACGATATGATCCATGCCTACGGTACTGTTAGATTTCAACCGAAAACGAAACTCAACGCTGCGAATCAGCGAAAAATGAAAAATTTGAGGTTTTGAGGTGTTTGAGTGCTTCAACTCTGCAGCTTAATTCAAACGATTCTATGCTAATTTTTCTCTTCATAAAATTCATCCACTCAATTTAAAAATTTGTTCAACTTGATCAATCGTCAAACTGACCACCCCTAGCTCCGAAAACAATCGTACATATCAATTCGCGAATTTAACGGTTATCGGGTTAGCTGTCAAGTTTGCAGGCAGCAGCTTGTTTAGCTTTCCGGACACCTAATCACGTTTCTATTTTCTCGTTGGCTGTCCGTTTGCTTTTGGCAGATGGTTGACGTGGGTCTGGGTTTGGGAACGGGGGAGGAAAAAGTCTGACACCAAAATTGACAGCGGAGCACGGCTCTGAATAAACATGAAGATGAGCCACTTGCTGGCGTTTCCTGCACTAGTTCTGTGAATTCATGAAAAATAAGTTAGGCAGAGTCGGTCATCTTGCGTGTTGCAAATTTGAACCTTGATATGATTCGAACAAGTGTAGATTATTTCAGTAAGTTAATACTAAAAGTTGTTATTTCCGAAATTCACTATTTCTGGGAGGTATTTGGTATCGAATCTACACACTTAGAAATAAATAATTTTATACGTGACGGAATTCATCATTGACTTAAAGGATGGGTCAAAAATATCATGTAAAATTTAGGGTTCTGAGACTTTTTTTTTTTTTTTATTAATGCGTTTATTTTTCCAGGCTCATTTGCCGTAGCTTTGCGGAGCCGATATTCATTGTTTAGGTTACAAAATTTCTATAAACTAACGTTAGTAAAGCGGGGGCCGATTACTCGCGGCTATCTCGAGGTTAGGGGTAACAAATTGTAACAAATGGATGGCAGGGTAGGGATTGAGAACACAAGGTTTGGAGAGCAATATGCTCTTTATCTCGAACTAAGCGACCAACTGATGAAAAAGACAAACATGGGGGTACACCGATGGGCAACTAACAACTTGGGGGAACACAAGATGACACTAACTACTAAATCCTCAGATCTATCCGTTTTAAAAACACATAAATTAAATAGCAATAGTCGAGATCTCGGCTCGCCAAGATGTCTCTATCGGGCCGCATGGGTTGTTTTCCTCGGGCCCTGAGGGATGTGGATAACTCGGATCTAGCAACATAATGGAGGATGCATGACCAAAGCACGTGGTCGATATCGTGATAGCCACTACCACAAGCGCACAAATTGCTGCCTGCGAGCCTGATTCGGAAGAAATGCGAGTCTAACGAGTAGTGATTGGACATGAGCCTTGATATGACACGTATAAAGTCACGGCTCATGTCCAATCCTTTGAACCATGGCTTGTTCGACACCTGTGGGAGAATAGAATGTAACCATCTTCCCAGATCACTCTCATTCCATTTTTGTTGCCAGTTGGTGAGGATGTGCTGACGGGTAATTGATAAAAATTCCGCAAAGGCGATTTGTCGATCAAAAATATCGCCTTCCATAGCGCCCACCTTAGCTAGCGAGTCCGCTTTCTCATTACCCGGAATTGAGCAATGAGATGGGACCCAAACTAAGGTGATAGTATAGGAGCAGTTAGATAAAGTACTCAATTTAGCTCGGATTTCGGTCAGGAAATACGAGGAGTGCTTCATCGGCCTCATTGATCGAATAGCCTCCAACGAGCTAAGGCTATCAGTAAAAATAAAATAGTGATCAGATGGTAGTGAGGTAATTTGCTCTACTGAGCGGTTCCATATCATTAAAGCAACGAGTAATTTTCATCTTTTTTGATTTGCATGAAACCTTGCATACAAGTTTTTGGGGAAGAAAAACGCCGTTTTGCATATTTGGTTCGCCATTTTGAATCTAGCCTTACTTATGAGAAGGGCCTATGAAAAATGCACATGATATCTTCAAAAAATTGTATCTCGGAAACGGTTTGTCCGATTGGTTTGGTGTCTTGGGCGAAGCTTTAGACAATTGTTGGTGTTATATGGAGAAAATATGCACGGTAAAAAAAAAGTTTGGTATTTGTGTTTTGAACTAAAATATAAATTTTCCCTTTAAAGTGACATGTCAATAATTTTTTTATTATCCTTATGTTATAGCTGACTGAAAATGCTATCTAGAACACAGTAGGTTGTTCTGGAGAAAAATAGGTTACGATGAAAAAAATTGTTTTTTAAAAAAATACAATTTTCAAAAAAGCTATTAAGAAAAGTCAAAAAAGTTTGTCACCCTAATTTTATGAAAGTACACCAAATTTGCAAACAAAAAGTACTTCTATAACATTTTTCTAAGATGCACCGTTTAGAAGATATTACTGATTTAATATTGTTTTTTTGATAACTTAATAAGTTTTGGCCCTTTTCGGATGTACTCCGTGTTTTTCCAGTTTCAAAAGTATTTTTTTCGGAAAGATTGGAAAATTTTGAGTTAAAATGACACTGACAGCTTAAAGATTCGAGTGAAATTCTCTGCCTTAAAAGTATTTTGAAAAACAAGTTACAAAATCCCACTATCAGGAACAATGATATCTTCAAGTGATTTTTGGTGCGTTGTGCTGAAAATGTGCATTCAACTCTTGCATATCGCCTAACAGTTTAATCCATTTAAACTGGATGTGTTTTTACTGTGCATATTTTCTCTCTATTGCCGAACATCGCCACAGACATCAAACCGATGAGACAACTCGATTTCGAGATACACCTTTTTGAGAACTGCAAATGTAAGCTCCTCAATTAGCAAGATTCAAAAGAGCGAATTAAGCTTATTTTTCAGGGATGGTGATTGTGCGCAATAAAAAATAACATTATATGTTGGATATCATCAGTTTATTTTTATTCCTGTATTTTTATAAAATTATTGTTTACACAACTTTCTTAACAATATTGAATATTTTGGCATCATTGTCAGGACAGTTTGAATAAAGCTTTGCCTTTATTGTATTTTCTGATAGAGGAAGAAATGAGTGGAATTTTAGAGTTCCTTGAATTGTTTTTGCATTATTATATTGATTATTTAGCTGCAAAGACATATTTTCGTATTCTTCTGTAGTAGAATACCAAAATGACAACTTTGTAAGTTCTTCATCTTTTCGTTTGTTTGCCCAATTAAACAACTCTCTTGCAGTCTTTATCGGGTGTTCGCGTTCTTTGGCTAAACTTGCTCTGGTAGCCATGCGTTTTATCGTACCTCCAATAGCATCGCATGGACCTTTTCCGTGCGATGTTGCGAAGAAATGCCATTCAGCGTCAATACCATACTTTGACTTAAATTTACAAAGGCTAGAAAAGTTTTTTCGGTTTTATACTGTGAAGCAGCACCATCTGACATAAAATAATTTTTTTTTATGTTTTTATTTTGATCAATTTGTAAAAAGTTTATCATTTTATCAATAAACAAATTGACAGCGACTGAATCATGTCTTAGTTCTTCAGAAATTATAATGAAGCTAAAATGTTTAATTTGCATATTTTCAGTATAATATATTACGAAAGGATGGATTGTGGCCTGTTGCACGTTCCAATGGTGTGATTGAACTTCATCCTGCAAAACGAAGCTGTAATTTTCAGAAAAGTCACAAATAGCTAAAAATTCACCATCTTGCAAGTTTTGTTTTGTAGTTTTCAAAAAATTGGATTGTAATATAAATAATTCAATATTATATAATATTATATTAAATCAGTAATATCTTCTAAACGGTGCATCTTAGAAAAATGTTACTGAAGTACTTTTTGTTTGCAAATTTGATGTACTTTCATAAAATTAGGGTGACAAACTTTTTTGACTTTTCTTAATAGCTTTTTTGAAAATTGTATTTTTTTAAAAAACAATTTTTTTCATTGTAACCTATTTTTTTCCAGAACAACCTACTGTGCACTAGATAGCATTTTCAGTCAGCTATAACATAAGGATAATAAAAAAATTATTGACATGTCACTTTAAAGGGAAAATTTATATTTTAGTTCAAAACACAAATACCAAACTTTTTTTTTTACCGTGCATATTTTCTCCATATAACACCAACAATTGTCTAAAACTTCGCCCAAGACACCAAACCAATCGGACAAACCGTTTCCGAGATACAATTTTTTGAAGATATCATGTGCATTTTTCATAGGCCCTTCTCATAAGTAAGGCTAGATTCAAAATGGCGAACCAAGTATGCAAAACGGCGTTTTTCTTCCCCAAAAACTTGTATGCAAGGTTTCATGCAAATCAAAAAATACAAAAAATAAAAACTGGAAAAATTTCCCACTTGTTCGTGGAACCGCTCTACTGCGTAAAATATGGCTCCTAGTTCCGCAACGTATACGGAACAGGATTTTTGCAGTTGATATGAGGCGCTATGAAGATCGTTGAATACTCCAAATCCAGTGGAAGCGTTTATAGTTGACCCATCTGTGAAAAAACTCTTATTGTTACTAACATGGTGGTACTTGTTTGCAAAAATTAAGGGAACAACCATCGACCGATGGTGATCTGGTATTCCACGGATTTCTTGCAACGTGGTCAGATCAAAATTTACAGAGGAACTATAAAAGTCTTGGAGGCAAACACGAGAGGAATTGAATGAAGAAGGGCCAATCTCCAGCGTCATGTACTCGTAATAGAGACTCATGAATCTTGTTTGAGGATTTCTGTCGAGCAGCTTCTCAAAGTTTTCTATTACCAATGGGTTCATTACTTCACAACGGATAAGAAACCGGAAGGAAAGTTCCGCGAAACGATCTGTTAGTGGGAGAACACCCGCGAGTACTTCGAGGCTCATCGTATGCGTCGAGTGCATACAGCCAAGCGCGATTCGGAGGCAACGGTATTGAACCCGTTGCAGCTTCAAGATATGTGTTTTCGCCGCGGATTGAAAGCAGAAGCTACCGTACTCTAGAACCGACAAGATGGTTGTTCGATATAACCTGATCAGATCTTCCGGGTGTGCTCCCCACCAAGTTCCGGTAATTGTACGAAGAAAATTGATTCTTTGTTGGCATTTTTGTTTCACATACGCAATATGTTTTCCCCACGTGCTTTTGGAATCGAACCAGACACCTAAATACTTGAAAGATATACTTTGAGTGATTGTTCTACCCTTTAGTTGAAGCTGTAACTGTGCAGGATGATGCTTCCTAGAAAAAACAATCAACTCAGTTTTCTCCGGAGAGAATTCGATACCCAGCTTCATAGCCCAAGTAGACAAATTGTCTAAGGTTACTTGCAATGGTCCTTGCAGGTCCGGTGCACTTGGCCCTATAACGGACACAACCCCGTCATCTGCAAGCTACCTTAGTGAGCAATTTTCATCAAGACAACCATCAATGTCTTTTACATAAAAATTATAAAGAAGGGGACTTAAACATGAACCCTGGGGGAGACCCATGTAACTAATTCGTGAAGTTGTCGAGTTTCCATGAGAAAAGCTCATATATTTCTCAGACAACAAGTTGCTCAAATAGTTGTTCATAATTGGTGAAAGCCCACTACCGTGGAGTTTACCCGAAAGGACATCGATACAAACAGAATTAAAAGCCCCCTTGATGTCCAAAACTGAACCCATTTGCTGTTTTTGCGCATAGGCCAGTTGAATTTCAGTTGAAAGCAACGCAAGACAGTCGCTCGTTCCCTTGCCTCTCCGAAATCCAAATTGCGTATCTGAAAGTAAACCATTCGACTCGACCCATTTGTCTAGACGAAAAGGGTTCTGAGACTTAAACATATGTTAATATTGTGCGAAATTTCGAGACTACAAGCTTGATATTCATCCTAATTATTCGGCCGAAATCTATGGCAGCCGAATATATAATACATCATGTTTTCTGTGAGAAGTTGGATGAATCTACTGAAACAAAAAGCGATAAGGGGGGGGGGGAGCCTTTATTGAGCTTTTATTTATTGATTATTTATATTCATTAAATGATAACAGAGGGAAACACGAAGAAATAATGCTATCCCTTAATACAGATACTTAATTCCTTTCTTTTGAATTACATAAATTTCGGAAGATCAAGAACCTTTAAACATTTTTAATTTTAAAGCAAGGTAGAGCGCTACTTAGCAATCGCCCATTTCTGTTCTATCGAGCAGAATGATTTCAACATACACTGATCAATAGTAAGTTATGTCCGATGTGTTAGTTCCCAAGCAACAGCACAATATCTATTAGAGCGCACAGCATGCATATTTACACTCTTTGTTTGCACTCTAGCCCGAATAGGAGAAAATAACTTGTTGATAGCAAATTCAGGTACAAAAATAGCATAACTGGCAACCTAAATATGAAATAGACGAGCCTAACATAAGAGGTAAAGTACCAAAAATAATAGCTAAAATTATAACCCGAGCAGGAAAAAATAGCTTATTAAAACCAAATTCAGGTATGAAAATAGCATAACTGGCAACCAAAATATGGTATTAGTGAGGCTGGCATAAGAGATACGATACCAAAAATAATACCTCAAAAATGTTCTACGAATAACGAACTAATAAATAATTTAGTTATTACAATAACAAACGGATAACAGACGCTTTTGTAGATGCCAGAATACCATAGTTTGTTATTTTGAAGGTTTTCTAATACCAATTCAATAGCTCTTTTCGGTGTTATTGTCTAAAAACTGAAGATCACATTTTGTTATTTTGGTATTCATTTGATAGGTGAAATGGCTCTAATGTTGGCCTATGGATCTAAGATTGGTCCCATCGCTAAATATCTGCTATTTATCAATTGTATCTAGATGAACGCGTCATTGGGACGGTACTAATCGATATTTTTGGTTGCTATTGAAAATTTAGTCGATTGCTGAATTTATCTATGGGCCCAAATTAGGGACACTTAGACCGGCATTACATACATTTCCCCTATTTACAGAATATTTCGATAACTGAATAATATCAAAACAAGGTTTTATACCAATTCAGTAGCTCTTTAAGGTGTTATTGTCTAAAAACCGAAAGATTACATTTTGTTATTTTGGTATTCATTTAATATTTACAAATGCATTATGATGTACAGAACAGTGATGCCAACATTCCAGTTTAAACTGGATTATTTCAGCTTTTTGGACGCATCCAACCATACAAATCCAGTTTTATCCAGTTTTCCATTACTAATAGCAACATATTTTGAAGTATGGTTGCTAGTACAGAATGATTAAGATGCTTGCACTTTAAACTTTTATATTGGAATTGAAATCTGGAAATGCAGTATTTAATTGATATGAAATATTGCAACTTATATCAGCAAAATTCGTTACGATGCTACGATCAAGGCTCGCTTCACGGCATCGAGACAGGCGGGTTGTGTCACAGTATCGACACGAATTTTGCAGGTTTGGTATTATGACAGTTAACATAACTTTATGTCAAAGTTAACCTAACTGATGTTAAGAAATTGGAACAAATTAGTAAGTTTCAAAACAATGAAACCATCACAAATCATGCCGTTAGCGGTGCTGGTGGTGTAGTGGTAAGCGTGATTGTCTCTCACCATAAAAGGACTGGGTTCAATCCCAGTTGGCGCCACCGGGATGTTCTGAGGCATAACATCTCTGATCACGCCTTCCTTCGAAAGGGAAGTAAAGCCGTTGGTCCCCGGTCCATGAGTTGATGGGTCGATAGGTAGGGTCCAAGTGTGGGAGTTCCCTCCCTGGCGTCGGTAGCATTGGTGCTCAGCACGGAAAACAAGCTCGACGGAAAACAAATCAAGGAAAACAAATCATGCCGTCAACATTAACTAGAGGAAATGTTGGCTTTGGCAATACCTTAACGTATTATCGTCAGGGGTAAACTAAGTCCTAGATCACAATAATAAAGACGATAACTCTAAGATCTCATAAAATATCAAAACAGTGATCAAGGAAATCTAGAAAACGTGGAAAAGTAGGGCATTCGAAGTCACCGGGAAAAACTTATGAATTTCGATGACAAATCCGGAAAACATTTACGTTATTCCGAGAGTCGAATGACTTTTGCCAGTAGTGAAGAGAGAAAAGTCACGTAGTGATGTCGTGAATCTCCATTTAATTTGCAAGTCACTTCGACTATTGGAATAACCCCCATTTACTTAATCTTTTGATTTTTGAATAAAATAAGATTTTGGACCTTTAAAAATTCTCAAGATTCTTGGACAAGACTAGATTTTTTTCGAATAAGTTTTTAGAAGATTTTACAATCGATGGGAGAACTTTCAATGTTTTTAGACTCCATGTTACTTGTGTGAGTTCATAGTTTAAATATTAAATACCTCTGCGAAAAATTAAAAATAAATTGTGAAGAGGACCCCAGCATCCATGAAAAATACCAAGTAAATCGAATTTTGAGCGTACAATTCCAAAGAAATTCTTTGAATAATTTAAAGAAAATTCCGAGGATAATTCCAGGGGCATAACGAAACGAATTTCTGGAGAATTTTAGGAAAACTTTTAAGCGAAATTGCAGAAGAATTTAAAGTAGCAGTCCACGATAATTCTGAACAAAATTTCAAGACAATTCTGAAGTGAATTGTTTGGGAATTCAGAAGAGAATTACGTCGAATTTTGAATACAATAATAGTAGGAATCTTCAGCTAATTACTAGAAAAAGCTTTAAAATTCAATTCGATGAAAATCTAAGAATGTTTTTTTTTTTTATGGATCTGCAGAGAATTTCTAGACTATTATCCCTTAATTTTTTTAAGGGACTCTAGAGAGAGAATATCAATCTTATTTTAGAAGAATTTTGAAATAAACGCTCGGAAAAGATTCAAAAGCAAATGTTTGAGAATGTTCTAATAAAATCCTGTAAAGATTTTCGATTGAATTTTCAGGAAAGTTAAAATATAGACACATTTTGAAGGTCCGAATTCAACCAAGAAGAAATGCTGCTGTTCCATTTAACGTAGTGATTCTTTCGGTTTCAGTTTTATGCTTAATTTTAATGTATGTCGCACAACCGGAAAAAAAAAATCTAAAATTAGGGCAAATATCGGGAAAATACAGGAAAACTACTAATCGGAATTCACTGGTCACCATGAGATCTTCAATGTTCCAAAATCCCAGAATTAGAAGAATGAAGTCCTAGTAAATTTCATAGTTCGGCGTTTCAAATATGAAGTAATGAAATTGGGTTGTTAGCGGAATGCTTAAATAAAACAGCAAAAAAGGGTTATCTTCCATTTAGTTTCACTTCAATAATTTTGGTATCCATGACAGATACGTATTTCGACTAAAATGTGCAGTCTTCATTAGTGTCATTTCCACTAAAGACTTACCAAAAACCTAACCTCCTTAAGTACGCATCCCCTAGGTAAAAATGTCAAGATCAGATTTTATCAAGATATAAAAATGAAACTACGATGTGTAGAATCGGAACCTACCTAAGTAATAATAACCAAAGGTTTAAGTAAAGTATAGGAGAAAAATCTATTCAAATCTCTAATAAGGAAAAATCCCAAAGGCTTGGTAGCCATCATAATGAAGTAATTAAATTGGGTTGTTAGCGGAATGCTTAAATAAGACAGCAAAAAAGGGGTATCTTCCATTTAATTCTATGCCTCATAGCATCCCGGCGGCACCGATAAATTCAGCAACCGACTAAATTTTCAATAGCGTCCAAAAATATCCATTAGTATCGTCCCAATGACAAGTTCATTTAGATAACATTGAAAAATAGCAGATTTTTAGCGATGGGCCCAATCTTTGATCCATACCCGAGCAGGAACGAATACTTCGATACCTTATATTGGTATGGATGAGCCTGACATAAGAGAAGAAAATACCAAAACATAATACCAATAAAAAAAATTCGCACAATACCATTCCAATACCATATTATGATAATGCAATACCAAAACAATGCCACCCACACTGAGGAAATTGATCATATTTTGTTTATGTGTCAGATGAGTTTCATTTGTAGGTTTATATGTATTATTGTTTATATTATTTTTAAATATTCAGGCTGGTGTTCCATTTTATAAAAATAAAACTACAAATATGATATATTTATTCTCGGTCACTACATACGTAAAACATATTGGAATAAGGGAAGCCCTATATTCATTTCAGTAAAGATAATGGTTCCAGTGGCAAAGGCCTAGCCGAAAATTACGTCCACGAGAAAATGAAAGAGTGAACCTTATGGGTTAAATATTCTATTTGCAGTGATCTATTGTCTATTTTAACTAAGCAGACATCTTTTTGGAAAATAGGATTGATGCCTCCCGCCCTCTCCCTTCAAAAATCTCAAAATATTGGAGAGGCCAACAAAATCAGCTCTATTAAGAATGCACTCACTCTGCCTTTTGATGTATGATATGGTTCATGATAATTGTCTACCACTCATTGTAGTACGGAAACCAAGTCCAATAGCAGTCAGCGCTCCTCACTGTTTGATTTGATCAAACTTAATAACCTCTGATTGTCCTCAACATGTCACTATATGAAGTGCCAAAAACGGGTTTGGTGGATCGATTAGTAAATTCTCCTATACGCCTCCACGGGATGATAGAGAATCTCCTTTCAGTGACATGATCACACAATTGGTCCTAAAACGAGCCGTCCGACAGAATGATACCCCAATGAGTGTGGAGAAGAGCCCGCCCTCTTTCCACGACATGTTAACAAAAGGGAGTTGACAATTTCACTCTCCCCATCCAAATTGCTTCAATTGAGTGCCGTGGTGGTCTCTCCCCTTCCTATAATTTATTTGTTCTTATAATAATATAATGTTTTATATGTATATGCTATCATTTTGTGAAAGTATATACGATGACTTACCTGATGATGAAGTAACGTACCTAACTGATAACCATCTTCCTTCTTGTATTTGGTTGGACTTCTTGTAAGTGGTTGGCCTAAGGTCTCCTATCCCCTGATGGGACTGCCTTCTTAGGTGTAGCTTCCGGGGAAGAGCATTTCTTATTCAACCGCTGAATGCCAGTCAGACGCTTTCGACACTCGAAGGCGAAGCATTTCTTCTACCGCCGTGCTATTTGTACCGCGCCTGTGTTCGCTTTGAACCTCCTCATTTTTGCTGATGTTTCAGCTGGTAGTCGTTTGTAATCATATGACTCGTGGAAGCATGAGGTAGGGACTTATGGGGACCGGAGCTAGGAATCAATCTCCTTCCAGGTTGTCAACTCACCATTTTGTAGCCCAATTGTCACTCACTTTGCGTTTTATCCTAAAACTGTACATTTTTTTAAAATTACAATTCATTGTGATGTTGGACAAAAAATTATTAATATTTGCATCAGCCTATTGCGCTGAAAATAATCCCTCAGAGTTATTTTTGCGCAGGCCAAAGCAAATATAAAATATAAATTTTCAAAGTTTAATTACCGCTACCAATGTCAATATGATATGCTTTTCTATAATGGAGCACTATATTACATTGAGAATGGTCAATGGGCATGAGCGAAAAAAAAACCCGAATTTATCCACCTATGGTGTGATCAGACCCTTCTTACTTATTCAAGTTTATTTATTTTATTGTCATTATCAGTGACCAAGCCCCCCACCCCCGTGTCATCCAGTGACGCTACGCCACTGCCTGGGGGTACCCGGAATATATCCCGGGTGTAGTCTATTTGGTGAGGCTACCAATCACCTTATCATCGTATTTTAATGTGATTTAATGGGTTTTAATTCAATTCATATTCAAGCAACTTCCCCGGGGTACCCGGAACATGTCCAAGTGAGTCCAATGTGGTCTGGAACACTTAACACGACTTGCATTGATCTTATTTTTGAATTCTGTAGCAATTTGATGTGTTTTGATACGTTTTCCGTTAAATCCAGCGTGAAGGCCCATATTCACCGGATCTTATTCCGGCCATATCTCCGGAACCGGTTCTTCGATTCCAAAACCGTTCAATAGCGTTCAATGGGACTCCAAGACCTATCATTTGGCGCCAAGTTTGTACAAATCGGTTGAGCGGTTGCTGAGAAACGTGAGCGCATTCATTTCGTTACATACACACACACATACACTCATACACACATACACACACACACACACACACACACACACACACACACACACACACACACACACACACACACACACACACACACACACACACACACAGACATGTTCCGATCTCGTCGAGCTGAGTCGAATGGTATATGACACTCGGCCCTCTGGGCCTCGGATCGATAGTCGGTTTTTCAAGTGATATCTATACCCTTCTTTGTAAGAAGGGTAAAAACGGAGGAATTATTTTCAGTGCAGGAGCCTACTCTGGTGAAAAATGTGCAATAAATATGAGTAATAATTCACCTTGCATTCCTCACAGAATTTCTGTCAAAAGATCACCCCCAATGCCGAACGCCTGCATACGCCTCTACACGATCAACGAATGCCTCCAACGAGAATCACAATTTATATTCAAATCAGGTTTCTTCCCTTTATCCGTTTGAGGTGACCGATAGTGCACACCGTATCTATGTATTTACCTTAGGCTTCCGTGCATTGCTCGCAGTTGCACATACATACGTATAGGCTAGGTTTCGTGGGTACACGTGCGCCAACGAAAGTTCTCCGCTGCCCTCCGGCCAAGCTCGATTCAGTCAAACGTAATTTACATGATCATTAGTGACAATTGCTACTCATTGTCCCATTGGAAAGCCCCCCCTCCGAAAAGTCCCCTTCGAATCCACTGCGACCAAGGCACGCCTGGCCTCCCGTGCTGCTTCTGCATGCAAATACCTACCACAGCCGGCAGCCGGGTCCCTTTGAAGAAGAGCTCGTTGAACACACCTTTAGTGAGGCTGCTTAAGTACCGGGCGTTTCATCTTCTTACGTAAAAGACAGCAAGCACTTCTGGGCTTTACGGATTTGCGCATCGTGCGGTGCCATCATCTTCCCACCCAGCTGCATGTACCTACCTACGAGCTAGCCAATGATCTTGGGTTTGTCGTGACTGACCCGGCGTGCCGGTACTGGAACGCTATGTCGCGTTATCATATTGTTTTGATTCGGTCAGATCTGCCGACGCTCGGTGATTTTCCGTTTCCCGATGATTATTGCGCTGAAATTACAACCCGTACGAGATTCCAGTCGTGTAATCAGGGTTGCCAAAAAGCAAAGCTGTGCTTTTGTTCCAATAAATCTTTTCATATAATTTTTTGTCCAGGAAATCTCAGAAGATATCGGTGTTATTAGTATATGCATTTAATGTTTCAAAAATGCTCTTAGCAAAGAGATTAAGCGGTTTTTCTAACGGAGACATTGAACTTATAAAACAATGTATGCATAATAAATTACCATTGACATAGCATGACAGAATGCTTCTGACAGTTCTTATTCTCCTTTTTTATCCCTCAGAAAAAAATATGTTGATATAAGAGTAGGTTATGAGAAAATATGAAAATAAATGTTGTGCTTTTAAGCCACTTAAGTTTTTGTTTTAAAATGTTTGATCATCATTTAAAAATCTATGTAATCTGTTTAAAACCGAAAGTTCTGTAATCAATTAATACATATTCTTGGTTTTAAAGACTCTGTAAAATCTGTAGTTTTGTCAACCCTGTGTGTAATCACGGCTAACCATCTCGGGATTTGACCTTGAACGCTCCTCTGCGCCGAGCCTATCACGCAAAATCGATTTCAGGCAAACACGGCAATTCCCCACAACAAGCCGTGAAGGTTTCGCGTTGTATAATTTTAAACCAGCCGTAAACCGGCTGCCATTATTGCTTGATGCTCGTATATTATTAGAAGAACGTCCGATCCGTGACCTTAGCCAAGCCGACGAAACGCTTCTGTGTCACCTCAAGTGCCTGGCGGGACGCGAGGCATCTAGCGTCTCGTTTATTTTTCGTCGACAATTTACTTAACCAAATTGGCAATTGTTGTCTTCGAAGGCGAACAAACACCACACTCCGAATGTATTTTGGACACACACCTGCCTAAAAGGCGAACGGGTTCAAAGTGTCATTATGCTTCAAATGCAGGCCAGGGGGGGGTGGAAGTTGAAGGTAAACCACTTTTGAACGTGTTGGTCAAAGAGTTGCAACTCAACTCAGCTCTGAACGTTGGACGGTGCAGTGTGGTATGATCGGGTATACAGCATTCCCTCCATATATGCGGTGGGTGGTACCGCCCACCCACCGCTATTTCTCGGCTGTCCTTGAACTAATTGAGCTGATTTGCTGTAGATAACTATTTATGGTTGATACCTAAAATCAACGTAATTAATTAAAGGACAACCGAGTAATAGCGGTGGGTGAACGGTACCACCCACCGCATATATGGAGGGAATGCTGTTGTTCCGCCTGGTACGGAGTGAATTTTAATCAACAAGATTGTCCGTCACATTGAACGTTTCTCTGGCCTCATAGCAATGTTAATTATTTCGTGCCTTGTTAATTTGTATGATAATCTACCTATTGGTGCGCTGCGGTGGTGGTGAAGGAGATGACAGATGTTAGATATGGACTTCCTTCCGTGCCATCAGGACGGTGTTGTTGGTTGGATTGTTTTGAGTTTCGATGCACTTTTGTTGATCGTCCTTGAATTAGTAAACTGAATAAACAAGTTGTGGTTAGCTTTCTTGATGGTTCGCGATGTGAGCAGAGTTTGAACAAGTTCTCGGTAACGTCTAGTGCACTGAGGCAAATGGACTTAAAAATTTCATAAAGCTCGACTTGTGAACAACATATATGAATTTCTTAAGCGTGAATTATGAAAGATTTTCGTCTAACATAACGAACGCCTTTAGCAGTTCCATTTTCTAAAGTGTTAAAAGACGAGTGGTTAACACACGAGCTTTGTAATCTCAACGTCCATTGATCGGTTCCAGTCTGGTTTATTATATTTTTTATCAACATTATTTTTAATAATTCAAATCAATGAAATTCATACTGATTTCTAAACATTCTAAAAAAACAGCTACAGTCAGGATGCCTTTTGTACGTTTGCCACTAGATCCGTATAGTATAGACAATCCTGGAACGGATCTCATGAAGATCTGCAACATCTATATAAGTAACAATAAGTAGTTCATTCATAAAAATGATTCTAGAATTTCGCGATTTTTTAAAAACCCTTGTATAGACATCTTATCATAATGAATACGAAAGGCATGACCACAATAAGAACATTAGTAAACAAGGGCTGGTCCTTCATATAATCCGATTGGCCTATGCTCGAGCTACTAGCGGGTCTGGGTTCAAGTAGCGGTCACATCAGTGATATGTACTTCTATTTAGACACCTCTAGTAGCGTGACAAAAGGTTGCTTATTGCATGTCTTGACGTACTCAGGAGTTTTGTTTAGGTGGCGAACTCTCAGTTTTGCAACTATTTTTTGGCTCGTTCACTTTTATGAGGCCCTCATCAAATTTTATAAGGTCACATCTTGGAATTAACTTGAAACTGTTCATTGAGTTCTTTTGCAGATTTTGTCAGAATATATTTTAAAGTTTTTTTTTGAACTATATTACAAATTAGATCCTTTTGAAACTATCGTCCATTTATCCTTACAGCTCTACTCGGAAATTTACTATGATTAACTGAATGATCAACATTTAAGAGATTTTCACCCATAGGTCATGCATGATTGTAGTCATATCATCAGTAATTCTGCCGTAGAATTAATTCTTTTTGAATCCAAATCCAAATTCCCTTAGAGTACTCGCTTAAATTCCGTCTGATTTGCTTTAGAGCTCCATGGAATTCTACTCAAAATCTCCATAGCAGTCTCTTCAGAACTAGCTTAGGATTCATCTTTCGATCTCCTTAAAAACAATCTTGAAGCACTTCTCAAAATGACATAAATTATTTGTTCCATATTCAAAATAAATTACATTCCATTTTAACCTAGGTGCTCCAGTTACTACAGTAACTTACCAGCCTTAATTGTTATGATATATATCTAAGTGTTCTTACATTGTTCCTGCCTTGGCAATTCAGTATTTTAAACAAGGTTTTCAAACCTGCATGTCAATATAACAATTGAAATCATAAAACTAAAAACTAAAATTCTAAGTATAAAGGGAATTAATCGTTGCAATTGAGGATTGCAACGATTTTTGCCTGAAATTATTAATAATTTTATTTGAAATTTTTTCTAAAGTCTCAACATTCGAAATTCTATGTACTTCGGTAGTACTGTACCCGGGAGGCAACTTCAAAAACATCTTCAGAACTTTGTTCTGAATCCTTTGAAGTGCTTTTTTCCTGGTAGTGCAAAAACTAGACCATAGTGGCACAGCGTAAAGCATGGCCGGTCTAAAAACTTGTTTAAATATTAGAAGTTTATTCGTCAGGCAAAGTTTGGATTTCCTGTTTATAAGCGGATACAAATATTTTATATATTTGATACATTTGGCTTAAATGCCCTCAATGTGATCTTTAAAAGATAATTTTTGGTCAAGTATTAATCCAAGATATTTCACTTGGTTTGACCAGGAAATTGGAACTCCGTTCATAGTGACTATGTGACTACTACTAGGTTTGAAAAAGGAATATTATAAGTTGAGTTTTGGAAGCGTTCGGAGAAATCTTCCATTTTTGTAAATAAGAAGAGAAAATATCTAAACTTTTCTGCAGTCTGCTGCAAATAACACGAAGACTTCTTCCTTTAGCGGAAATGCCTGTGTCATCAGCGAACAAAGATTTGTGGCAACCCTGAGGTAAATCAGGGAGGTCCGAAGTGAAAATGTTATACAATATAGGCCCAAGAATGCTACCCTGAGGAACTCCTGCACTAACAGGTAGTCGATTGGATTTGGAATTTTGGTAATTTACCTGCAGAGTTCTGTCAGTTAAATAATTTTGAACTAATTTCATAATGTAAAGTGGAAAATTAAACTTTTTCAATTTAGCAATCAAACCTTCATGCCAAACACTGTCGAATGTTTTTTTCTATGTCTAGAAGAGCAACTCCAGTTGAGTGGCCTTCAGATTTGTTTGAACGAATTAAATTGGTAACTCTTAAGAGTTGGTGAGTAGCTGAATGCCCATGGCGAGATCCAAACTGCTCATCTGCAAAAATTGAGTTCGTATTGATGTGAAGCATCATTCTATTTAAAATTATCTTTTCAAAAAGTTTACTTATTGAAGAAAGCAAACTTATTGGACGGTAGCTAGAAGCTTCAGCGGGATTTTTATCCGGCTTCAAAAATGGAACAACTTTTGCATTTTTCCATTTATCAGGAAATGGAAACATCTGTTATATAATTTTACCAGGAAAGACAAGGTACTCTCTGAGAGTTTTTTGATGAGGATACAGAAAATTCCATCATCACCTGGAGCTTTCATAGTTTGAAACTTTTTAGTTATAGACCTTACTTCGTCCAAATCAGTCCCCCAGGAATCATCAAAAATATTTTCCCGAGAGAAAATATTCAGATAATCCCGAGCAACCTGATTCTCAATAGGACTAGTTAGACCCAAACTGAAATTATGGGAACTCTCGAATTGCTTAGCAAGTTTCTGAGCTTTTTCCATATTTGTGATCAAAATTTTACCACCTTCTTTAAGCGCTGGAATAGGCTTTTGAGGTTTGTTTTAAATTTTTTTGTGAGTTTCCAAAAGGGTGTGGAACTCGGGTCTAATTTAAAAACATTATTTTCAAAAGTTTTGTTCCTCAGGGCAGAGAATCGCTTTTTAATTTGTGTTTGCAAATCCCGCCAGATAGCTTTCATGGCAGGATCGCGTGTTCTTTGATATTGTCACCTACGGACATTTTTAAGACGGATCAAGAGCTAAAGATCATCGTCTATTATAATTGAATCGAATTTAACCTCGCATTTTGGTACTGAAGCAGCTCTTGCTTCAACTATAGAAGTAGTCAGAGATTCTAGAGCATAATTAATTTCATCTTTGGTTTGCAAAGGAATGTTTGGATCGAAGTTATATTCCATAAATGTTAGATATTGCACCTAATCAGCTCTATGGTAATTGAAAGTAGAGCTGTTGGGATTACACATTATTTCTTGGGATATTTCAAAAGTTACTGGAAGGTGATCAGAACCGAAGTCAGCATGAGTAACCAATTGGCTACAAAGTCGACATGAATCAGTTAAGACCACATCAATAGTTGAGGGATTTCGTGCAGAAGAAAAGCATGTTGGGCTGTTTGGATATTGAATAGTGTAATAATCTGCAGAACAATCATCAAACAGAATATTGCCATTGGAATTGCTTTGAGCATTATTCCATGAGCGGTGTTTTGCATTAAAATCACCAATAATGAAGAATTTAGACCTATGACGGGTAAGTTTCTGAAGGTCACCCTTAAGAAAATTCTTTTGCTGGCCTACGCATTGGAATGGTAAATAGGCAGCTATAAACGTAAGTTGTCTAAATTTTGTTTCAACAGAAACTCCCAAAGTTTCAAAAGCTTTGGTTTCAAATGAAGAAAGAATTTTATGTTTAATTCGTCTATGAACAATGATGGCAACGCCACCATAGGGTCCATCAAGACGATCATTTCTATAAATAAAATTATTTGCGTCCTTCTTAACCTTATGGTCAGGTTTAAGGAACGTTTCAGTTATAACGGCAATATGCACGTTATTAACTCTCAAAAAGTTTAAAAGCTCGTCTTCATTATCTTTAAGAGATTGAGCATTCCAATTTAAAATATTTAATGCTTTAAAATCCATTACTGAATTTTAAAGTCATGAATTTTGCTCCAGTTTGAATAGCATCAAACATGGAGTTAGATTTAAGTATATCAGAAATCATGTCAATTAATGATTTCTGTAAAAATTCCATTTTAGGGGCAGTAATGCTTTCTAAGTAAAAATTGTCAAAATTTCCGTTAGAATTACGTTCGTTAGTATTTTGATTTCTACCCGGTGCAATAGCATCATAGGCAGCTCCATTAACTCGCTGAACATTGTTAGCAGCGAGGGGAGTAGGTACAGATGCAAAATTTGAAGTAGGGGTGATATTTGTACCTACGGGTACGAATGTAGAATTTGTTCCTCGCTGACCGTTGTTAACAGCAGAGGAAGTTGGTCGGGAACGTTGAGCGTTTCCTACCTGTCGGTTGGAACGAGATTGTAGGATCGCTTTGCGAGTCTTACATTCCCAAAAATTGGATTTGTGGCTTTCACCACAATTTGAACATTTAAATTTCTTAGGATCTTCCTTCACAGGACAGTCGTCCTTTGCGTGAGAGGAATCACCACAATTCATGCATTTAGCTGGCATGTAGCAATTTTTAGTTCCATGACCCCATCCCTGGCACTTACGGCACTGGGTGAGGTTTTGAAAATTTCCTCCAGTCTTCCTGAAGTGTTCCCACTTCACTCGGACATGGAGCATGAGGCTAGCTTTTTCTAAGGCCTTAAGGTTGTTTAGTTCACTAGAGTTGAGGTGAACTAAATAAAAATCATTAGAAATCCCGTTGCGCGAATCACCAGGACGGGATTTCATTTTCATTTTGATTACTTGGAGTGGCACAACTCCAAGTAATTTTGCCAGTTCATCTTTGATCTGATCCAGGGATTCATCACTGGGCAGTCCTTTCATGACAAACTTGAATACACGTTCAGTTTTGGTGTCGTAAGTAAAAAATCCGTCCAAGGTTTCAGCCAATACACGGCATTCACCCCGACGTCCAATTTGTAGTGAAAATATAACTTTCACGAAGTTCAAAAGTTCCATGTGAAGAGCATGGAAATCGGAAGTGGTTATCACAATAGGGGAATCTTTTCCTTCTTGGCATTAAGCCGGGAAAGTTTACTAGGTTTTAGGTGAGCAATTCAAATTGATTACTCAAAATAATTTCATCAGAAGGGGGGTCAAGAGTTTGCCCCTTTCTTTTGCGTTTAGGCGCCATGCCGGCAGTAAATTTTTATCCAAATCGACTTCCAAGCAGATTACTATAAGAATCTGAAGGATCGAAGAGGAATTTTCCAAATCGATATCCAAGAAGGATTACCTCGGGTAGGAATCAAGGATCAAAGAGGAATAAGAGTCAAACAAGATAAGATAGAGAATTTACAGGTATTTTAAGCACTGAAAAGGGCTGTTTAAATTTGTTGTAGCTTTAGGTAGTAGTAATACTTCCTTCAGCAAAAAGCAAATAGATCCGCACGGCAAGAGAGCACGATGCGGACTGAAATGGAACAAACTGCTTTCACTTTCGGTTCAGCTATCTCGAACATAAGTGAGTGAGCACAATTTGATGGCAATATCGGATGACCTAATCATCTAACGGATCTAATTGGGAGACAATTCCCGATTCTGAAACGGATATTTCTAGTGACAAATCAACGTCGAATGAGGCGTCATCCTTTTTAAATTCTCTAATTATTTCAAAGCAGTTGATTACTTAAAAGTAGGTGGGCCTCCCTTAGCCGCAGCTATCAAGCAAGACCATGCTGGAGGCGGCTGGGTTAGATTCCTGGTCCAGTCTAGGAATTTTTCGGGTTGATAAATTTCTCGACTTCCCTGAGCAGAGCCATGATTGAACTTGTCACACAATAATACTTATGCAAAAATGGTACATGCTTAGAAAGCTCTCAATTATCAACTGTGAAAGTGCTCAAAGAACACTTAGTTGAGGGCCGGCGTTAAGTTCCAGTAGGGACGTAATATAGACAAAGAAGAAGAAGAAGAAGGTAATCGCCAACAAAGTAAGATCAGTATAGAAATCAAATAAGCAAACATCCAAGGTCTCGTAGTGAAACTGATAATCCTCAAGTTTGCGAAAAAAAAATGCGGATCAACGCCATCATAATTATTTATGGATCCGCCGATTAAACGACGAAACCACCATGGTGCACCAGCTGAAACCATAGTTTTGCACCATTTTTTTTACCTCTACATCAAAACCACCACCCTTTATAGCCAGCAATCATTGATCGCCACGATCGATTTCAGAAATACCTCTCGACTAATGCGTGATTTTTTCGCAATTTCTCTGTTTTTTTGCAGACAGGAGCTTTATACCCCGACCTGTACACACTTGAACCTACAACAACAACATCAACATCAACCCATAGCAACGCGGTGACAAAGATCTGTTTCCAGCCCGTAGCTTTCTGCAAACCTGCCCCTCCCTAGTCTGCCTCCAATAGCAATCGACCAACGCAAGCCTGTGGGCCTCCTAACTAATTTGAAGCTTTGAGCAGAGCACCCGCAAGAACCACGACGCCGTTCGACGCCACTTGCAGCAGTACCAACAGCAGCAGCAATCGAGTTCAAGGCTTTCCTTGGACCAATCAATCGACACTTTGTAATTTGCGCCCAACGAGTGGTAGTAGCAGTGCCAAGGGCTGAAGAGCTTGAAACAAATGGGCTTTGGTGTGTGCCTGTGGGTCGATTGATATGCATCGCGTAATTTAATCTAGAGCGGTGGATTGTTTTTTTCTCTTTCGAAAAAGCCTCGCGGTATTGTGTGTATTGAGGTGTGTGTGTATGTATGTGCCAGACTTGAGCAACAACACGGCTGGTGTATGGTGGCGGTTGGTTGGTGCTCGAGTTACGTAAAGTTTCAGTAGCGAGCAGTGAGAAGAAATTGTAGCTGAAAACTGCTAATTTCCGTTAGATAATTTTCCGTTCCACAAGCAAAGTGCAGAGGAAAAACAGAAAAATGTGAGAGTTGTTGGAATTGTGTTGCAGCTTCGTACCAAGATTTGCACGGTGCTGTTTTCGGTTCATATTATGTGATTTAATTAGTGTGCGCAACCTTCAGAGTTTCAGAGCATGCATACGGCAAGGACCATGTGATTTCCATTCGAAGAAAACTAACGAGCATCGCACGAATCTAATTGAGAGTCAATTTCCGCTTCTAAAACGGAAATTTGTAGTGTAACATGGCTTCTAGTGACAAATCAACGACGAATGAAACATCGGCCGGACCGGACCGGAAACTGGAGCCGGCAGGCGGAGGTGAAGCCGGCAAGGATGAGGTGGACTTTGTGCCGAAAGTGCCCACCTCGGTTGACAGTGAAGCGTGTCTGACCTGCAGCAAAAATCAGAAAACCAGTGGGACCCTGAACAACAACTGTTCCCACGGAAAAACCCTGGACAAATTCAACATCTTTCACCTGAAGCGTCGACCGAAAAGTGATCCCGGAACGGGAACCATTGCCAAGCATGCCCAGCAACGGGAGGAGGCTAACGATGCCAGTAACAACAACAACAACAATAACAACAACAGCAACAAGAAGAAGAAATCTCGTTTTGTGAAAAGTGCGTCCATAGCGCGGATTTTCGGTAATAACTACAATACCAAAAAGTACGAACAGGATAGTGGAGCCCTGCTAAAGCTCCAGCAGTTGAAGCGAAGCTTTCTCAATAGTGAAAAGTTCCACAAGAAGGATCCCGCCACGGCGAACGCCAGTGATAGTCAGGAACCGCAGATTGGCGATGGATGCTACGTGAATGATAGTGAAAGTAAGACCAAAGCGATCCTATCGATAACGCGCGGTTTGGGGCGGCTTTGGAGGAGAAATAGCCACAGCATCGAGATTAGCCGACCGGATCCGGAGTTTAAGGTGTCCTACCTGGGCAATGTACTCACCGGATGGGCAAAAGGTAAGCGCAGATCGGATAAATTGATGAAAGGATTTCATTTATTTGCATCTTCAACGCTCAGCAACTTGTTGAGCGTGAGAGACATGCATTCACTTGACTGTTATTATTGAAAGGCATGGTCGCTCGTTAGGGGTCGGGTTTGCTCAATTGCTGTTATACCTCTCTAGTGGATGGTCATTGGGAAGGAGCAGTCGTGTGGCCCACTTTTTAATAGCTTTCATAAAAAAAGGATTGAGATCATTTGGAATTATATTGAGAATTATCTTGGAACTCTCCTCATTTCAACTCTCCTCAGCATTGCATAATTGTTCTTCTAAAATTCGCTTATAATCTCCTTAAAAAAATGTCATGAATTGTTCCCAGAAGTTCTCTTGGTGATTGATTTCCTTTGAATTGTTATCAGAATTCACTAGAAATTCTTGTTAGGATGCCTTTGGGGCTTTTAATAATGTTCGTATACCGTTTTAGACCCCCCCCCCCACCCATTGTGCAGACAATAGCCAATTTGTATGGACTGTTGACAATCCTCAACCCCCCTTCCCGTCTATCTTATAGTGTCTATGTGGTTTATGAAAATCCCTTAGGAGATTATGTCAGAATTTCTATGGAGATATTATTTTGAACTTCCATAGAATACTCATCAGAATTCATTTAAAGTTATTATCTGCATTATTTTTAGAATTTCTTTAGAATTTTTTCCGAAATTCTGTTTGAAATTTCCATCAAAGTTATGTTAGAATTCTCCTTAGAATTTTCCTGGAATTCTCCTCATAGTCCAAATCAGTGTTGGGAAAATATCTAAAAAAAAATCTCACCAATGCCCAAGATCACGCTTGATTTTCGTAGACAAAAATCAACATGCAAAAGCTGCGGTTGATTTTGTAAGCTGTGATATCGCAGTTCGGAATATCAAGCTAACAAAACTCACCAGCTGCAAATTCCAACAAACTGTGGTGAGATTGGGTTTCATGATCTTTGCTTTACACCCGAATGCAACCGAAACTTCCATAACGGCTGGCAGTAGTGTCTTCGTGTCTGCCATCGATGAAGAGTAGCAAGAGATAGCAAACAATGCTTTCTCTTTCTAAGAAAACGATGTGCAACGGAATCATTTTTGTGTCGAGTCAACTCTCAGCATGATTTTTGCACGTTGTGAATAGTCTCGCAATATCGAAGGAGCTTGAAAAATCAATATCAAGCATGATATTTTGTTCCAATATAACGCGTGATATTGCGAGCGCATGAGAGTGGAAAAATATCAATTGATTGCTGATTTTGCCAACACTGGTCCTAATTTAATTTTACTTAGAGGTTCTTAGGAGTTAGAGTCAAAATTCCTTGGAATTCTACGAATTCCCTAAGAAATCTACTCAGCAGCCCCTTGGTTAAAAACCGGGAAAAATGTATTCTATGAGTTCTATTTTGGAACTGTCTTCAGATTCAGATTACCATGGAATTCTCATCATAATTATTCTGGAAATAATGCCAGAATTTCTTAGGAGTCAGAATACCTTTGAGTTGTGGAATTCTCTTGGATTTCTCTTAACAATCTCCATGGGATTCTCTTCAGAATTTCCAAGTTATCGTTTTTATAATTTTCCATATAATAAACCTGATGCTCTGAAAAAAACCTGAGAATTAGTTTGAAATTATTATCAGAATACTTTCCCGAATTTCCTAGGAGTTCGTTCCAGAACACCCTTGGAATTTTCCCAATCCTCTTCTCTTGACAATTTTCTGTCAGCGCATTCATATCCAAGAGCCTTGAAGCAGTTCCGGTGTTACTTCAAATATTTTTGGTTTTACCAATACAAGCAAGCTGCAGAAAAAGTTAACGAAATCGAGTTATCGTTCTATGAACGCATCTTATTTGTCTTTAGCCTAACCATTTTATGTAGCAAAAATAGAGCGCAGGATAAAGCACAAGTCTGCCAAATGTAAGATACATGGTTCGAGTCCAGTCTGTCTTTTTAAATTTGTTTGACGTGATTTATTCCTTTCAACGATAAAGTTATAACACCAACACACTATCATTCTTTAACGAAACTAGCTACATAACATGCACGAATCTATTTTGTTGTAAAAAACAATGAATGAATTCGTAGAACAAACGAGCGATTTCACTGTATAAACGAAATTTTGTTTTCAGTGTATGAAACTTCCGAAAAGACCGCAGTACTTCCGAGAAGTCTATACAACTTTTGAGAAGTTTGTAGCACCTTATAGAACTTTCATGTTCGCCAATATTGTGATGATGGCTTTGAAGTTTTTTTTTAACTTGAGCAGCATTTTAATGAAAACAAAGCAATTTTGAGTAGTCCACAACTGTTTGAGCCTCGCGTGCATATTACAGATATACACAGTTCTAAAAAGTAGTGTAAATTTCTGTTCAGTATGATGCACATAAATGGAGCGTCACATATCATATAAGTTTACATTATATATCATGTAAAGTTCTGAGACATTTCATGCAATGTAGCAAATATTGTATACAAAAGCCCATTATTCTAAACAAAAATGTTTACAAGTTGCTCGGTTGCGTGAAATGAAACACAAGTTTACGTGAATGAATGTTTACATCACTATTAAAATTCAGAATTTTTATCTGTGTAGAGGACCACTACTGTAAAAAAATGGACCGTCGGCGTAGGAAATCGTAGACCGGCGCCCAAGTAACATTTTAAGTTTTATTGAGGTTTTAAAGCACTCTACAAGTCTAAATCATGGTCTACAGTACCCTCATAAACCCCAAATTGTTACTTGGGCGGCGTGACGATTTCTGAACATTCGGCGCGCCGATAAAATTATGCCGGCGCCGGCGTGGCCCAAACAGTGCCGGCGGTGACGGCGTGGCGTGACGGCGCACACCTCTATATTTGGCAAGCAATTTGCACGTATGGTCGAAAGAGTAAATCTTTCGTCACTACAGACACAATCAACTAGAAGATTTACCAAAAAGAGTGCCTGCAAAAGCGATTGCTACCCTTCATCAAAAGCCACAAAGAAAAACCTTTGTCCTGGCCCGATTTGACATCAAAACTGTGATGGAGTGGTACGAAGTAAATCAAGTGAATATTGTCTGGAAATGCAAAACTGACTGTTTGGATTACCCTTGACTGAGAAAGCCATATTGAAGAAATCTTCATGCGTACCAGTCGAAAAATCTATTAAATAAATTGCTTTGGTAATAAGATACAAGCGTTTAAAAAATCTCTACCGTGTCTCACAGAAAGAAATTTTGAAAATATCATAATTTTATTTACTAATTTTGAAACTATCATCATTTCATTTAGTAAGTCGGTTTATAAGAATTTTTTTAATAAATTTCCGGAATGTCCGCTACTAGTAAACGCTACTCATATCCATACCAATAAATCATGAATAGTTAAGCAATCAGCACCAAAATTTCTGAAATTTAGAGGAGCAACCATAATTGTAATTTGAGAAGGTACGGGCATAACTCGCCATAAAACTTAAAAATACTAATCCAAATGCTACGATGTTTTATGTTAGACGTTTCGGTCTTTGGACTTAGCCTTTCTCAAGGGACATACGTTATGCCGTCTTTCTTTCAACATTGAAATTTGCTGATTGTCCCGTTATTTTTTTGTAATTTTAAATGTTCTCGATACTGCCATTCAAAAGCACAGACCTTCCTTAAAACGATCTCACAATATTCTAATGTTCATGTTGTTTCCAAAATTCTCATGCCCCTCTCGAGACTTTGTAGATGATTTCGGAAATACCCTGAGGTTCTCAGAGCTCTTTTAAAGTTTCAGCAATTTTATAGAAATTATTTGATCTGTTTCGATGTTCTCATACACACCTAGAAATAACTAATTTTACATGTGACGGAATCTATCTTTGACATACAAGATGAGACGTAAACAAACATGTCATGTAATATTAAGTGCTCCGAGACTGAAAAGTTCGTTGCTCGACGAAAAGTACGTTTGATTATGCTATATTTCGCGTCTTTTATGTCTCAAATTGATGTCAAAATTGACGCTCGTATATGTCAGTCTCAGTGCACCTAAATTTACCTGATTTTTTCTAAGTGTGTAGCTTCCCTAAAGCTTTCTAAATTCTACTGATACAAACGGAACTGTACCGAAAACTATTAAATTTCCCTGAAGTTCTTTGGGCTTGTTAAGTTTCCAAACTATTTATGATGTTTTGGAGTTCTCTGAACTTTCTTGAAATTCCCGTGTTGTCAAATTTTAACAGAAGTTAATGAATCTGCTTCCAAGTTATTGGAACTTACCCTTACGGATCTTTAAGCTTACGCTAAATTTTAGACTTTTCTGAAGTTTCAGATCTTCTTGAAATTTTCTTGAAGCGCAATAACACTCTGGAAGCATCCCTGAAGTCCCGGGGAAGTTGAAAAACAAACTTGTGGGAGAAGACGGAAGAACCTTTCTAGCGAAGCCAGAATAAGGGAAGTCGAAATAACTTTCTGGTAGGAATCGGAAAATATCTTACGGGGTATAGTGGATGGAAATTTAAGAGAATTTTGGAAGTTCGATGAAACATCTACGAGAATATTAAATAAACTTCGGGAAGATAAAATATGAACATTTTGATGGACGTGGCAGAGCCCAACGCCGATGGTGCGATCGAACATACTGCCCACCAATAACAAATGTTTTTAATAAATTTTAAAAGAAGCAAAATCATTCCCATGCTGAATTTACTATGTAACGCCGCGGTCCAATTGGCTAATGTTTGTCGACGCAACGGTCCGACAATGGACGCAAGGGTCCGGCGGGTGGACGCAAGGGTCTGGTGGGTGGACGCAATCCATAATCCAACAAGCACATCCACGATCTGGTAAAGCATTACTATGGTCTGAATATGATCTAGCACTGGATATTCTCAGTAGTTGATGATTGAAGTGAATTGGAACAACGATGGCGAAATGTTCCATTTTGCTCTAGATGCAGATGAAATAATGGCGAAAATTATCCAACTTTCAATGGCGATGACGATAAACTTCCCACAAGTACAATCCTTGTCACGGCACCAATCTTTTGACCAGGATGTCTTTTCCTACGTTGTGTATTTATATAATCGTAATTTCACCACTTTAATTCTGTTTATTGCCTCCGATAGGCATCCTGACGTGCTCGGAGGTAGTACGAACACTTAACTTATTACATTGATATATATTGTCTTCTCTTATGTGGACCGTACACGATTGCTTTTATTGACAATAATCGTATTGTCAATACATTCAATATTGACGTCAATACATCGGTATTGACAATATTTCTGTATTCACATCATCAATATTAATGTCAATAATTCCCCTTTGCGTCAATATATTGATACGTGTGGGGTTTGCTTTAGATACTGCGGCACAAAGCAATGCAATATCGATTATATATCATATATTCTACTTTTCAAAACATAAACAAAATATAGAAAACATACAAAAACATCTACAAATGGAATGACGGATAAAACTATACTACTACAGAACTGATCGCTACACGGCGAATGAGAACGACCCAAATTTGAGTTTAGTTCACTCATAACCGCCAAAAGTGCAGGAACTCAGCGATGAGTAAAATTTGTCACATGTTTTCCCAGGTTTTTCCAAGATTTTCCAGGGAAAAATCCCGAATTTGAGAAAAGTAATGATTGCATTCGCTCAGTCTATTGGTACTACTCCGAGACTGAATAAAATGTTCGTCAATTTCCTCATTATTCGGCAGATTTTTTAGATTCAAAGTGTTTTTATGTTACTTCATACGCGAAGTTAGCGATTTCCAGAGTTGGTTGGAAATGCTAACATGAAGCTTTAGTGTGATAATTTATTAGCTAGAGAATGATCTTTAGAAGAGGGTAGGTGGATAGTTCCGTTAGAGTACGGCAGTATGAAATTTGAATGGAAGTTGAAAATGAGCGAAGGGCCATTAATGCGACAGTTAGGGTACGGCCAGGGTAGAAGCGATTCGCGATGCGACGCGACGCGACGCGAAGCGATCGATGCGGAAGCGATTTTTAACGCGACTTGATAGCCAGAGTGAACGTGATCAGAAGCGATGTCGTGCAATGAGATGCAAACAGGAGTGGCCCAGAGAATTATTTGTCGTTGCTTCCCTTCTCTCACTGTTCACATGGGTGATGGAGCTTGATGTCACATTCCGTCAACGATCAATAGAGTGAAAGAACGAGCGAGACGACGAATTCACATGGCTTCACATGTTTACCGCTCATTGGATGTCTTCATATGTCAATGTCATTGCCAACGCACTTCAGTTTACAAGTTTATTGAAATTGTACAGAAATGGATTTCTCTGATAAAGAATATTTTGCTTCTGATGCTGTGCAAAGAAATTTTTTTTTGAACTTTTGAAAAGTTCGTAAAGTTTTTGAGAAGCATGTAGAATTTTTGAGGGATTCGTAGAGGTTCTTTCTGAATATTGGAGGTTTTATTTATATTTGTGTCATGGATTGAAAGTTTAAAAACCATATGGTTTGGTTCGGTATGATTTAAAAATCATAACATTATCCATTCTCGTTTATAATATATTCTAAAACATCTGACTACAATCAAAAAGAAGCTGAAAAACTCTTATAACTAATATCACCCTCACTTTCAGTGTGCACGCTTTGGGAATTTCTATAGAGCTTTTTGACGTTTAATCGGCGCACACTACTGCACCATTTAAATCGAACGAGTGCGAGCAAGAGGGAAACAGATTAGTGGGAAAACAAACCGTGCATTCATCCATGTGTGCTAGATAGAGAAAGACGATTAAACGTCAAAAAGGTCTATACACATAATCAAGCACAACTTGTTGAATTTTAATCCTAAGTTCCAGTCTCGGTTCCAGCTTGTGGGGACCGGGGCTGAAAAAATCATTAAAATTCATCAAAGTTCACTATGGATGAAACATTAATTTCATAGTGAATGCTGGTGATTTTTTCATTATTTTTTCAACCCTGGCTGGGGACCCTCATTTCACCGTCCTGGCTGTTGGTGTGGGTGGAATTTTAAGGTTTTCGGTTGATTTTCGGGGTTTCATCTGCTGCCTCAAGAACTGCATGCAGATAAAATATGGCCAAGTGCTGTGGCAGCTTTTATCTCCTGCATCACCGGATTTAGGTACCGGAAGCTTGCGCAGTTCCCTAGCGTACGTATCTCGAAGGTTCTTCCACTTTTTTTCAATTCATTTGCTGAAAATACACTATCAATTAAGAATTACAAAAAGAGTCGAATCAGTCATGAAAATACGTGCTGCTATAAATAAGGCGAATGCACCAAATTTGTGAAGTTTGTTCCCCAGTACAGCGAAAATAAAATATTAAACTTACCGGGAATCGAAAACTTCTTCTCGAGTTCCTTCCACCCTTTCTCCACCAGAACACGGTTCCTGTATTTTCGGGATGTTTGATCCCACAATTCTTCCCGCAAGAAAATAGCACCGATAAAACATTCTGCATCGATTCCGGTGGTAGCATGTTCTGTTTCCGCCATCGTGAATTCATACGAAATCTGTTTGCAGAAGAAAAAAACATAAACGACTTTTCGCGCGGAAATCGAGCGACAAACCAGTGCATGCAGTGTTTGGTCGCAAGGTAATCGCTCATCGCGTCGCATTCGTTCGCGTTCACCGTGGCATGTCAGGCTTGTTCTTGCTTTGTTTAATGTGCAAAGGCCGGTCGCGCGACTTCACGCGACTTCACGCGACTTCACGCGACTTGTCAAAATTCGCATCGCGTCGCGTCGCATCGCGAATCGCGTCTACCCTGGCCGCCACCTAAAGCTTCATGTTAGCATTTCCAACCAACTCTGAGATTTTTTAGGTTTTCCACAGGAAACCATGAGACACATTTTACTCATCGCTTAGCTCCTGCACTTTTGGCGATTATGAGTGAACTAAACTCGAATTTGGGTCGTTCTCATTCGTCGTGTACCATCGCATCAGGGTACTGCCGCTATAAATTTTCAAATGTGGCTGAGCCCAACGCCGATGGTGCGATCGATGAAACACATGTTGATTGATATGTCTGCTCCCAGTTAGTTTTGATTAAAATAATAAAACAAATCGGATTTTGAGCTGGTTACACATGGAGTGACCATGACTAACCACCATGACAGGCCTAGATGTGAATGCGAGTATGTAACGTTTGATCGTTTGATATGAAACTGTTCTACGATTACAAATATTTGGTATGCAAAAATATCACTTAACCACAGACAAACAGACGTAACTCTTTGAAAAAGTTCTTCTTGAAAACATAGTATCTCAAAATATAGGACCTCAGTAACGACATCTCTCGGGCTTCTCGCGGAAAACAAGCTTGCTCGCTAACTCGCAAACAATATTGCATAAAAGTTCTATAGAATGTATAGAAACGTCAAAGTGATCCGATGCCATCGCTGCGGCGAGTAATTCGTGGAACTGATAATATTCAAATCAACCGTTAAATGCGTGAACGAATATACACAATGAAGTGTTACGTCTGTTTGTCTGTGACTTAACCATGGACATGTCAAGAGCAAATTTTCATTACGTCGAATGTAATAAAGGTAAACAAATTCGAGCTATCAGTGTCAATCGATGCTCCTGCTATTACACTATATACTGTCCGAATATAGGATCACATCCCATTTTTAAATTCATTTACCAGTCGAATTGCTTTTTGACGTAATCACCTTCCGATCAAAATAGTTTTCGATGTTACTTAAGTCACCCGATTTCTATGGAGATGCCGTTTGCCTTAAGTGACAGCACTGAGAAACCCGTGAAAAGTGTACTTTCGTCGTTTCGCTTTCTCATTATTAAAGTGAATTAATCGAACTGTTTGTTGCTAAGAAGATTTCGGTGGTTCTAAAATGATGAATGGACTGCACATAAGGAGACGTAATTGATAATTCTCCCGAATATCTTGGTAAATACACTTTGACTTAAGTAACAATAGGGGCCACCAAACGACGTATAATAACTTTTGACTCAAAAACCAGTATTTCTTAGCATGAAAGCTAGCGATTTGCCTTTGTATGATTAAAACCCGGCTAAATATGTTAAACATTGCTATCACTATGAGATTATATGTGTTTAATTGGAAATAGGAATAACTTTTCGGTCATCAAAACAAAACTTTATTTTTCTCGGATCGGTGCGAATGTTACTTACGACATAATGAAAATTCGCTCTTGATGTTATTGTTTTCATCCCATTGTGATAAAGAGCTTCAGGTTCAAACACGCTTATGCGAAACGATACTCCTTTGGTAGGTTCCTCAACCCCTTCCATATTCCCATAGCTCTACCTATTTCCAGTCCTATACGTTTTCTACCATCCCATCTTCTGTCCTTTATTTAACGTCGGTCTCTGTTCCACAATCTAGTGCCAATCACTGACGGACATCGATTGCCATCTATTGAAAATAGAAGCTTCGAAGACACGGGCACCGATTCTTCTAGCGGGACAAACAATAAAACGCGTAGTTTTTATGTTGCCCAACGCTGTAAAGCTGTAAAATTTATTAAGCTCTTATAAATAATATGTCAAATAATATGAATTTCAGTTTTTTTTATAGCGAATAAGTAACGTATTAGGCGTAGTAAATAGCCCGTGCTTTCGCTTCTAATTATCATATCACTTCTCTTGTTACAGTTTCTTTAGATTGTAATCAAAGCGAAAGCACGGTATCTCCTTAACTTTAAACAAAATGCACTCACCATAGACTACAGTGCACTTAGTCTTATGCGATGTTCTTGGTGAGGGGTGAGCCAATGCGTTTTTTTCGCAACACTCCCGCCCGTAACACTTCAGCATCACGAAGTTTTATTAGTTCATTCGGCGAACAATATTAACGTTAACACTCAGCCTTTGGATCGCTGACGGAAGAACGCAAAGTGTGTTGTTGAACCAAGTAACATACACGCGAGAAATGTTGAGACAAGGATCACTGAGTTGCTTATATTCAAACGTTGCGAGTAGATCGGCTGAGTTGGATGAATTGCCATCACAGGATCCCGTTGAGTCCAATCCCTCGGTGTGTCCCTAATGATTAAACCACATTTGAGTGCGTATCTTCGGTTTCTGTGATCCGATACGACGATCCGACTATTACTCACATTGAGTCCGCAGGATTGAGGTTAAGTATATGTTTTGGTATACATTCATGAAGTTTGCTCATGATTTCAACTCGGATGATTCATGATTTCGGGAACCTTAGCTGTGTTACGCAAAAATAGCTCATGCTAAAGTCTTGAACGCGCAAAAATTGGTCAACTTCAAATTGGTGTATTTCTGTTAAAAATGCAGAAAAAAAAATCAGAAATGCTGCATTTGGAAGTTGAGTGAATGTATGTTGAGTTTTGCTATGATGAGTTTTCACCGTTCGCTCTCCAGTTTTCAAAATGACGTCCAAGCAAGAGGAGCAGCGTGTCAAAATTTTGCTCGCGCAGCAAGCGAATCCGTCTTTCTCACGACGAAACTTATGTGAAGGCGGATTTCAAGCCACTTCCGGGACAGTAGTTTTATACTGCATCAGGAAAAGGGAAGGTGGCTGAAATTTTAAAAACCATTAAACTATCGAAGTTCCCGTAAAAATATCTTGTCTGGCAGGCCATATGCACGTGTGGTCTAAAAAGCGGCATTTGCATTACTACGGGAACCATCAATCAAGAGATCTACGTCCAGGAGTACCATTCCTAAAGCAACATAATAGACCTGTGCTGTTCTGGCCGGAAAAAGGCAATCGAGTGGTACGATGCGAACAACGCGGTTGTGGTACCCAAAGACCACAACCCTTCCAACAGCCCAGAACTCCACCCTATCGAAAGGTATTGGGCCTTGGTCAAAAGGAATCTAAAAAAAAAAACAACTAATAAATCCATGGAAAACGAGCAGCAGTTTGAATCTAACTGGCGTTCGGTGGCGAATAAGGTTGATGAGCAGCGTTGCCAGGTCATTTTCAGAAAAATCTGGATCTTTCAAAATATAAAATCTGAAATAATCTGGAATGCTCCTAAAAATCCTGTTTTTAACATAATGCTATTGAAATTAAAGTGATGTGCCAATCTTCCGTAAAAATCGGCCAGGTTGATCATCTGGAATTTATTCAAAGTATACCAGAATGTTTATGAATTCCATGTTTAAAAAATATATAAGTATTGACACAGTGTTCCCAAAAAGTTTAAATATCCATTACGCAGCATTTCAAAATTGATTTAAATTTTTGGTATAAAATATAGCAGTAAAGATTCAAGCAACTTTGATGGGATGATTTTTTTTACTTATAGTCGATTTAGTCCTTACTATTTGATGCAGTACCAAAATATGTCTTAAAGACTTTATTAGTTCTAAATAATTCTAATATTACTTTGTGATTGATCAGACTTGACATCTCATTCTTGACATCATTCAACTCACAACACTCGGTAGACCAGTAGGCAATTTTATTTCAAGCTAAAATTCTCCTGGCTGAAGTGAGAATCAAAGCATAACATCGTGGTACTCACTCACAGTTTACCTAAACTACGGGTAACTCCACATGACCATTACCAATAATTTATACCAAAGAATAATATTATTATATAACTAAAATTAAAGTCTGAAAGCGTGTCATTTTTGAAGTCTCAGGATCTTGAAATGATTCTAAATTCTTGGATTTATATTTTTCCTGGGTCCCAGATCAAGAAATTTTTTGTTAGTCTGAATGTACTTCATTTACAGAGTTCAATTTTAATCATCCTAGAATTTCATCATACTGCTATTCTGGATTCCCATAAACTAATCTTGATAATATTCAAACCTTTTCACTAACATTCTAAGAGTGCCTAGCATTATCTCTTGTAATCGCTTATAAAACGCTCTCTGATTCCACAATTCCCTCAAACTGGTAATTATTTCCATGAATTGGCATAATTTTGTCTCAATTTTTCTCTATGAAATTCCCTTAGAATATTCTTAATAATTTCCTTGGTACGCTGTTCAGAATGACCGTCACATTCTTCTCAGACTTATCCGCTTCAGTATACTCTAAGTACTCAAGTACTTTGCCAAAATAGCCTTGAAAGTCTCCCAGAAATTACCAGATTTCTTAAAACTTGATAAAACCTAATCTCTTACGATTCATATCAGCATTCTCCTTAAGTTTCATGTTAAGAATTTTCTATGATTTATTTTCCGAATTCTAACTATTTCCTTTCTTCACAAATCTCCATGCAATTGTCAGCAGAGTTTGCAAAAGACAATTTATACCGTCTTCACTTCAATCAAAGGTTGCACAGACTGCATACTTACACTTCACTGTAAACTGTTTTCAGAATTACCTTAAAATTCTGAAATCTAGGGAAATTCAGAATTCTAAAGTATTTCAGACTGCTAAGGTAACTCAATATTCACAGGTACTTTAAAACTCTATTTAAAAATCTAAATAATTATCCTCAAAAATATCACGAACATTCCTCAAAGTCCTGGTGGTTGTCTAGATTCAAAAGTCTTGCTAATTTTCCAAAGCTAAATTTATTGTTTTCAAATCTGAACAGTTTTCGATTTTTCTAAATTCAAAAATTAGGAAAATTCCTCCATATTGATATATTGATTTTTATAAATCCAAGATTCAAAAAAAAAAATTATTGTAACCAAAATGTAAACAGACTCCAAATAAAAAAAATCCTGGCTCGAAGTTTTTAAAAAATTTAAGATTTTTGACAGCCAACAATGTTAAGAAAATGTCTCAATTTTCATGATTCTGCAATCCATTGCAAACATGTTGTTACAATTCCATGTATGATGTTGCAATAATGTCCAACGTTGCTGGCCTTTAGTAATTAAAGTAGTAAGAAGTAAGTTTGGCTTTTTATTTTTTTGATTAGAGGGCCCATTAATTGCAGTGATATTTATAAAGCAACACATTTTAAAAATCTGGGAAAATCTGGAACATATTTTAAAAATCTGGAAATAAACGTGATCTGTCTGTGTATGTGGCAAGACGACTGAAAATCTGTAAAATCCAGATAAATCTGGAATACTGGCAACGCTGTTGATGAGACCACTGTGTAAAATTTATGTAATGGTTAAGCGGAAGGCACGGCATTTGGCAAATTAAAATAATAAACGAATATTTTTTCCTTTAAATATATGCATTGAACTACCAAAAGAAAACTATGCAAATTTTTGTGATATGAATTTTGACTGAAAGAAACGATTTTTTTTGTCGACCAATTTTTACGCGTTCCAGTCTTTATCATGAATATTATTCATGGTGTATTGTCATAACATGAAAATACGCTATTTTCATGAAATCATAAGTAATTTTTCTCATTTCGGAGATTGTATCCCGTGCTTCCACACCTACCCTACACGTACCCATTAAACACACATGGACCGGAATCAACGGCTTTGCTTTCCTTCCCAAGGAAGACGTGACCAGAGATATTTATGCCTCAGAAAAATCCCACTGACCTCGGCTGGAATTGAACTCAGACCCATTGAGGTGAGTAAGCAGTCACGCTTACCACTACACAACTGGCGCCTGTCTTACCCTTTCCATCGGGTAAGCGATGAGAACGGTTGTAGGAAAGTGTGACACAAATCTCGCAAATGTTGGAGAACTTGCCACCTGTGCCTACATTCTGATAACTGATTGTAGATATTTGGTTTCTCTGTAGTCAGAAAAAGTTAAGTTATCAGCGATAATTTACTTTGCATAAGCGCTTTTCGAATAAACACTTATTAAATTTCAATTATAGATTTTTTCATGACCAATTAATGTTTTCATTGACGACAAAAAAGATCCCCTGGTGATCCACTTTCATTTCAAGTTTTGCAGTTATGTGTACCCTTTAAATTGAACAAACTTTGTTTTCCTCGCGGTTATTGCCCCAAAACAACACTCGAAAAAGGAAAAAAAAAAAAAAACTATGTCAATCATTGTTTTCATTTACATCCAAAGATCATCATCACGCAACTCCGAAATGACTGGCAGTACACCTGTCGAGCGAAGAGGAGTGAGAGAAAACTGAAGCTTCAAAGCGCACATGGGTAACACCGAATCAACAAACCTTCCACCCAAAGATGCGGTGGCTCCACCGCCCGCCCCACCGCAGCACGTCGGTCACTTTCGGACTCGGGCTAATTGGCCCCTCTCTAGGGGAATGATCATTTCCATCCATCATTGCGAACAAGCAAAACTGCGAAAAGTAACCATTGATTCAATCGCACCGAGGGGCTGCTAATCGTTACTTAACGTTTTCGTTTATATATTTCATCATGAAACTATTCGCACACGGAGAGCCTGTGAACGGTGAATCTTCGATGATGCCGGTGGATTTTCCCGAGCCCCGCTTTAGGTCAATCGATTTTTAATAGCCGATGGTACTAAATCGCTGCATTTCGAGCCGCGATCGCATCCATTCTCCACTGGCGATGTGCCATGCCACACGTATAGAGAGCACTTGTTTGACCAGTTCGTAAGTGGATTGTGTAATTTGTACGGTTATGGATCAGTGGCCAAAGCGGCTCGGCGCACCCGTCAAGTAGCACCCTGTGGCATTTGACTACATAATGATGGCTGTGTTCAATCGGGGGCAATTCGGGTGCTTTTGATATTGGGTGTTGCGAAACGATCTAGGCTTTTCAGGTGAAATGCAGTTATTCCGCACACGGTCCCACGTAGGGGGTCATTCCATCATTCTGTTCGAATACGTTGCCCCCTATTCTTGCGGCACTTTTCAAATAGACCAATCGATTCTCTTCATCGACTCTCTCTTCCGTTAATAACTTGGCTGCATTCATATTTCGGGCTATTTTTCTCTATATAATCTGTTAAAAGAAAGTATTACCAAGCGTATTGGACGATAAGAGCAGCTTTATTCCGTTCGACAAGAATTTTACCCAACTGTTTGTTTTGAATGCAAAATCTGCTTCGAACGGAATACAGAATAAGTATGAATGTCTTCTAATTACCATTCCCACACTTAAGACTGATGGCTCGAAAATCAGTTCCACATTTCTAAATTCCTGAGCCATCGGATCATCATTGCTGGACGAACGGAAACAAAGAAAGGAAAAGCGCACCCAAAGCCATGTTCACAATTAACATTCCATAACTGGTGGCGGTGTCGTCGTCGTCGTTGTCGTCGTTGGTCGCCACAGCAGCAGCCACCATATATTTAATTCCTCCCCTGCGATTGTAGTTCATTATGCCTTGCGCTCGCTCGATCACGCTCACGATGATAATGATGATGACAATCGCATGAAGGCGATCCGTGCTCTACTTTGAAAGAGAGGTGTCTTTCCCCTTTTTACTACGTCGCAATTCATTCATTCTGCCGCGACGCCCACCCGCTCCATCCTTGTGATGACTATCAAGGTGCCTCTACTGTGTCATTGTGGGTGCCTCTAGAAAAGTAAACAAAAGTTTCCAACAACAACTCTAGCTATAGATGAAATGCGCGCGCTCTGCACTGAATAGCAATTCTTCATGCCGATCTAACAAGTGTCATTACCGGCGTCGTGGCGCAGTGTGGTAATAATCGACGAACGATGCAAGGGAAGAAAGTGCCATTTAACGTTCACCTGTTTGTCAACCGAGGAGCCGCCACCACCACATGGCGGTTGCTTCCTTTCTTTATCGACATTGAATAGAACTATACAGGAACAATGGGGGAAAATAAGGCGCGGAAATGTGGGAAACGGGACAATTAGGTCGTTCTACTCGATGCTGCTGGCATGTTGCACCAGCTGAACCACTTCCTCAATCAGACTGCAACAATAGGGCTAATGTGCAGTTGGGTTAGGGTTACCAATGCTGGTGTGTTTAAGACATAGTTGGTTAAATTTTCAGCATAACTGGGAGCGATGGAAATTATCACCTTTTCGCAATTCAAACCTACACCATCTGGTAACCCTAATCAAAGGAAAGGTGTGCTTCAATTCAATCATCAATGCACCCGTCTCGTCACACTGGCATTTAATCAATTATCACCACCAACCCCCAGCCGCACTGATCGCTCCTAATTCAACCGTACAGCAGCCATCGCAGGAATGGCTCCCTTTCCTACCAGCAATCGATTCGATCCGTGACTAGCATTGGGAATAGCTCGCGCTGCAAAACTTGTCGTTGTGACCACGACGAACACTGGGAAACGCTGCATATCCGGTTTGCTAATGTAGATAGTCTATTTATGTGTTCGTGTGTGTATGTGTGTGTGCAAACCAATATGTAACTGTGAACTGTCCTGAATTGGCCCGTGCGGTACAAAAGCCACCGCGCTCATTTCCCTGTCATCTCCCCTCTCTTAAATCAAATCTAGCCAAACTCGTTCAACAACGGCGACGAGGATTAATCTGCTTCGTTTCAGACCGTAATAGCAATCCTAACTGGACCCGACGAGATGACGACGGCGGCGTCTGTGGCGGTGGCAACAACAGTAAATAGTACAAAAGGCGAAACATTAATTATTTTAATTGAAATTGACATCCTAACCTTTCCGGCATGTTATTCAAGAGAGCGCGCACAGTGGAGTAACTTCGTACAATACCTGGCTTAAACTATCTACTATTGTTGTGAGTGATGTTATAGTTAGTTTAGTTTTCTTTACTGAAGAGGCGACTGATATTATGCATTGATATGGGATAGTAAGCCAAAAAGCATAGCATAGTCCTATAACGGCGCCGGTGGTGTAGTGGTAAGCGTGATTACCTTTCACCCCAGCAGGCCTGGGTTCAATCCCAGTCGGCGCCGCCGGGATGTTCTGAGGCATAACATCTCTGATCACACGCCTTCCTTCGGAAGGGAAGTAAAGCCGTTCATGAGTTGATGGATCGATAGATAGGGTCCAGGTGTGGGAGCTGCCTCCCTGGCGTCGGTAGCATTGGTGCTCAGCACGGAAAACAAGATCGACGGAAAATCAATCAAGGAAAAAAAAATAGCATAGTCCTAGTCGAGGTTTTGATAATATCGAACTCGCCATCTTGAATTATTTTTAGCGAAATTCAATGGCTGAATTTTAGTTCAAATGTGTATGATTTACCATAAAAAACAATTATGCTAAGCCATAAAACTATAAAAAACAATTATGTCAGCAGTCCAATTGAAACATTTTCAAGTTTTTTTTTTTTAATTTTGGCCAGCGTTTTGCTCCAGTTACTCCTCTGTGAAGCGTAGAGATGGAAGCGCACACTGCGAACGATTATATTATAGTTATAGATGTCGTGAGGGCATGTTAGAACAATACATGTCAGGGTCGGGACTTGTGTGTGGCAAGGGTCAGTTGTTTCAATAGACCAGGAAAGGTTAGATTGGGAAAATGCAGTGAGTGGATTCTGTGGGCATCTATTTGCATTTGATCAAGAGGAGTCTGACTTGATTGAGTTGTGAATTCAACTTGATTGGGGATCAAATAACGGTTGTCGTTCGGATTGTAATGTAATGCAAACTGGACGGTTTGGATACTTCGAAATTGAAATTGAATAATTGGTTAGGGTTTTGTTGAAATCGGTCTGCATTAATAATCAAATAAGTTGCTTATTATCCTACTGTACCTGCCGAAAAAGTGTCTGGTTTGCATCTGACAGGTAGATCTCCAGACGTGTTCTTTTAAGTATCATGGACTTGTCTCATAGAGCTGGTTAACTGGACTTGTCTCATAGAGCTGGTTAATCTATATATATACACTGGAACTTCCATTTACGAACCAAATTGGTGGTTCGTAAATCGAGTTAGTGCGTGGATGGGATTGATATATTTATCTGCCACCGCCGTTGAATGGCTGTTTTTCGATGATTGACCATGGGAGCTACAGTGTGGTGATGGGAAAGTGTTATTGATCTCTCCACAGGTGACTGATGGTTGTTTACAACTGCTACGAAACATAAAAAAGGGGGTCTTCGCAAGGGACAACGATGGGGGTCGACCCCGGCGTTGTGATTAACACTCATACCTCTCACGCCAAAGTCACGAGTTCAAATCTCACCCCAGACAAGCCACGAATGACCCAAGAGCGTTAAAATGATCATAATTAAAAAAAACAAAAAAGGGGACAATGATGAGACAACAGATACTAAAATTGAAACACGAATCATCAATACAATAATGTTCCTCAAGGAGTCAGACTCATTCAAAATTTCGAGAATGCCTTCCACAATTCCAAAAAAACATGGTTTTATGTTGTCCTGGTTGGGGAGCTGGAATATCTGGAGCCTTGAAAGAACCTGGAAGTGGCGGAAAGTCTCTATCAAAATCAAATCATTTGAAACCCGGTAGAGGGGCTTTCGTGATAATTTTGGATCACTTCCTAGGTGGGGCTTTGAAAACGAAATGCCTTCCCTCGCCAATATTATAAGGTCAGTATACTACACGGGGGAACTCGGGAAGATGGAGTAACTGATCTTAGGATTTTCGCAAAGGACCGCTGAAGTTTTTCTCACTGCTGTTTGTACTTTGAACAATCAGCGAGAGCATGTGGAATTTCCATACAATAAGAACATTTTGGGGAGGCACGACAAGAACCCTCCGTATGTTTCGCCATACATTGATCATAGCAAGGCATGTTACCACAGAAGTTCGCAATGTGCCCTAGTCGCTTACATTTTGTGCAGTTTCCTTTGGTACAAACAGGCGCACAGGCAATCAGATCATTCCAATCGCTACGTAAACGTAATCTGGTAGTACTGACCCGGTGAAGGTTACACGAAAAGAGTCCAAAAGCGAATACGTTTTCTTCGTTTCAACGAGGGACACTGAATGCATTTGAATGCAGTCTAGTTTTTTTAATTTTCGGGAGGGGAGAGTTCTTGAAGACACTAACCCCGTTATTTAAGAACTCATTGCGAGTCATACTAGCTTCGGTAACAACTCCCTCTATTTCAACTTCGTTACTTGGAATATACACTCGATATTTCAAAAAAAAAAAGCTCAAAGGTAACAATCTTGTTTGCTTGGACACGATCGTTAACGCCAACACGCAGTTTATTTGGTCTTACCTTCAAAATCTCGGTCAGGTCTGAAAAATGTTTAATCAGATCCTTTGAAATCTGATGAACATTTTTTGTGATTTTTTTCATTACACCCGTACTCAACCGAAACTTCCACAACGGCTGGCCGCAGTTGCTTCATGACTGCCATGGATGAAGAGAAAAAAGAGATAGCATTATTATCTCCTTCTCTTAAAAAAAAAATCAATATCAAGCATGATATTTTACTCCAATCCTAACCATAAGCGCGATATTGAGAGCGTATGAGAGTGGATTTGCTAATGGTTATGCCATCACTGATTATAATATTTCAGATTCTCAAACTGCATCCCAAAATTGTCAGCGGCCAAAAATATTGCGCATTTGACATAACCTCAAAACATTCGGATTATCTCCGGTGCCGATGGTCACTGTCACAGTAGTGTTAACTCAATATACGAAATTTAAAATTATTCCCCCGTTGATCACACTAATCCAGGTTTCAGTTGTTTAAAACTTTTGTATTCACGTACGGAACTGTTCGGTAAATTTAAACATAAGTGAAATATTGAAAAAAATCAGAAAATTTATTTCGAATTTGAACAAACGTAGGTATTTCAAAGAAAATAATCAAGTTACGCTTTCTTACATCAACAGATCCTGCTCATATGGAAGCTTTTTATCTTCGACAAAGTTGTTCAGATGGACTAGACCTATTCTAGAGCAAACAGTTTAGTTCCGAATTCACTCACCAGGTGGCGCCAATGTGCCATTAATTTTTAATTTGCTTTAACTCATCATCTTGACTAGATAGAAGGATCCTGTACTGGGAAAAGTAGTTCAGAAGGACTAGACCTATTCTAGGGTAATTTGATCAGTTCAGAATTCACTCACCAGACAGCGCTAGTATACCATTCATTTGTCATTTGCTTTAACTCAACATCTTGAATAGATGTAAGGCTTCTGTCGTCGGCAAAGTTGGACTAAACCTATTCTAGGGTAAGCAGTTCTGCTTAAAATGCACTTACCAGTTGACAAGTTCACCATTATATTTTCATTTATTTGGTTCTACTTTACATCTTGACTAGATAGAAGGTTCTCGTCTTCAGCAAAGTAATTCATATAGACTAGACCTATGCGATCCTGCTCTCAATCCGCTCAAAACATGGTTTTTTTTTTTTAAATGTGAACCTCTGGAATCGTCACTTAATAAGATAGGAAAAATCAAAAATGCTTTTTGTTACGAAAAACATAATTGGTATATGTTAAAGCATATCTGAACAGTCCAAGACAAGAACATTCTTACCAGTCAAGATGTTTATTTAAAGCAAATTAAAAATGAATGGCACACTTGTGCTGCCCCGGTGAGAGAATTCTGAGCTGATCGGTTTACTGAACTGAACTGAGTTTACCTTCTAGTCCATCTGAACAACTTTGCCTATAATAAGAAGCTTTCATATGAGCAGGGTCTATAGATATAAGATAGCGTAACTTTATTGTTTTGGAATTAGCGCCATCTAGTTTGAAAATTCTGTCACACTATCTTTTGACTTGTATTCCTGAATATCTTTGTCGAAGAAAGCAGCATCCTATATGGTTAGGATCCCGTGATATAAATATATCTAACATCAAGATATCTCACTTGCAGGCGCCGGTGGTATATTGGTAAGCGTGACTGCTTTCTAACCCCAATGGGTCTGGGTACAATCCCATACGAGGTCGGTGGGATTTTTCTGAGGCATAAAAATCTCTGGTCACGCCGTTGGTCCCGGCCCATGTGTGTTTGAATGGGTGCGATATCCTACGCAGGTGTCGAAGGTGCCTTCCTGCACATTCGATTACCGTTAATGGATGGCAATCGATGTCCGTCGTTGATTGGCACTAGATTGCGGAACAGAGACCGACGTTAAATTAAGGAATGAAGAAGAAATATCGCACTTCATGGGTACATTTGGCGCGTCCCTTAGTTCAGTCGGTTCAGGCGTAGCTACAAACCAAGACCATGCGGGAGGTGCCTGGGTTCGATTCCCGGTCTGGTCTAGAATTTTTTCGGGTTGATTGTACTTGGCACACAATTATACTAATGCAAATATGGTAGAGGCATCGAAAGTTCTCAATTAATAACTGTGAGTACATCTAGAACACTAAGTTGAGAGCTTCTGTGCTTCCATTTATTAACGTCCTTTTAAACGAACCACCTTGAAGAGGGGAAAAAGTTCATTAAGGACGGCCAAGTCGTTCGCATTACTGACGGCAAATATCCCCGCCAGCAACCCCACCGGGCACCGCGTGGAGGTAAGAATCGGAGTTCAGGTGCACAGAGGTCGCAAATCGCCGGTCAGGGCAGAACCCAACAATCATTGATAGGCGTTCTTATGCACCTGCTTTACCCGGCTAAGTTGAGAGCGTGCAATAAGCTAATATGCGATAATCAATAAGCTTGAAATGCTAAGAAGAAGAAGAAGAAGAAGAAGAAGAAGAAGAAGAAGAAGAAGAAGAAGATGGGTAAATTTTTACAATGACTCCTGATCCACCCCCCTAAAAGATTTGATAATTTTACCTAGAATACCACTAAATTTACTTCGGAAAACATTTAAAATTTCTTAAGGTTTTCAAAAACGACTAGAATTTGAAGAAAGAGTGGATTAAAGTGTGTAAGAAAGATGGCGCAAGTGTTGCACAGGATTTGATGGGTAGCGTTAAATTCAAGGTGCGGGCATTCAGCCTAGGAGAAGAGGTTGAATAAACCAACTCTGCAAAAATATGTATGTATCTAATATGTGTTTATTTACTCCCTGAGAGTTTCAAAAATATCCGACTTAAATTGATTTTTGGTTCTCATTTTTTTTTCGAGTACAGTCTTTAATAAATATTATAAATAATCGTGCAATTAGTTCGATATATTATTTCTACATAATGTCATTACAGAAATTACCTGATTTTGTCATCACTTTTATATTTCACGAGCCGAGTGTGCCCTGCCTTGCTCGTAATTCAATATTAGCTTGAGTTTATGCACCGATTAAAAAAAAGCATTCTATATTATACGTAGCCCCCCTCTTATCTAAGGAGCTACCCCCTATTACCATCTCCTTATACCTCCACATGCTAAATTTGGTTTTATTTGCTTGATTAGTTTTCGAGTTATGCAGAAATTTATGTTTCATTTGTATGGGAGCCCCCCCCCCCCTTACAGAAAAGAGAGGGGTCTCAAACCACCCTAAGTATCTTTCCCGGCTCCAAAAACCCCTGCATACGAATTTTCTCGCCGATAGGTTCAGTAGTTTTCGAGTGTATAAGGGTCAGACAGACAGACAGAAATTCATTTTTAATAGATTAATTTCACATAACCATAATTGCAAATCTTCCTCATTCGTCTTCAAGATGGATGTTTATGTTTATGGTATACTTTGGTGCAATAAGACCACAGAAAATGCGTATGGATTTCGTAGAATACTAGAAACGATTTTCAAAAAGGATTCTGACAAAATCGGGTCATTACTGTATTAATAAATTGAACAAAATGTAGAAACGTTCATACCTCAAAAACAATGCTTGATGAGAAATCAACGATTTTTCAAATATCGCTATACCACAGCATTGGTTTATCCGCCACTGGCGGGGTGACATCTGGTGGATAGTAGTACTCAGTTCTGAGTATAATTTTAGTTAGTTCTGAGGAAAAATTTAAGACAATTGTGAGGAGGATTCAAGATCCAATTCGAATGAGTACTCCATAAAAGTTCTGAGAGGAATTTCAGAAGAGTGATGTGTGATTCGAAGGAAGCTATGAAGAAACTTACAATGCGTATTGACTCTCAGAATAGTTTCAAAATAATTCTGGATCAAATTCAAATGAAATTCACTTGGATTTAACTGATTTCTCTAGGATTTGAAGTGATTTGTAGACTATTTCATAGGATTTGAGCAGGACCTGAGCAGAATTTGAATGATTTTTTTTTTAGGTAAATTACACTGAACTTCTAAGCAAAATTCATTTTGAATTTTTAATAGGATTATCAGAAATTTTTTGGGAGAGTCATAAAAAATGCTTTCACGAAATTTACCCTAAGAATTTAAAATTATGTTGAGATAGTTTTCATTTAAAAAGATTACTATGGAAAATCTGTTGTGGTGGTACGTTGAGTCTTCGCAATGGATGATATAATTGGCGAAGGGAAGATTTCGCTAACTGGTATCTCCAACGATGAGGTTTCACCATTGGAATCTCCTACTCCATCAGAGAAAATGGATACCTTTGATGAATATAGGTTTGCCTCAAAACGTACACTGGAACCTATGCAAAGTGGAAAGCCAAACAAAAAACATTCTGATGATCTGACAAATCATTTTTTCACCATGACTAACGTGTTGAAGGTGCTGACAAACTGCAAACAGGTTTGTTGCCCAGGGTTGCTTCCACTCACATGCTATCAAAAAATATTTTTCGGAATTATGCAATCATTAGATGTTATAATGATATGTTGTACTTGTAAGTAACAAAAAGAGGGTGTATAGTATGTGTTTGATTTATAAAACCTGTCAATTTCGCTTTGAGAGCGTCACAATCAGCGATCTTATCATTCGTGAGCGTTCACTCAGAGTGAGCGCTCACGAGTCGTAAAATCGCTGATTGTGTCGCACTGAAAGCAATATTGACAGATTTTATGTGTCAAACATATAGGGGAAATGACGGCTTCGGCATGACAGACTATTTTCGGCAACACAAATTGAAACACTATTTTCACTGGATTTTCTTACGAAAACACTTCGCTAAATACATGCAAACGATTCTTTATGCTTTCAGCTTCAATTTGACTATATTTTTACCACTGAGAAAAAGCAATCTAGCAAGGTTTTCTTGAAATGCAACACACGCACTACAAATTGTAGCTGATTTCGAGTTGCCGATAATAGAACAGCAGATTTACATGCAGTTCAAATGGAACGGTTGCCGAAGAAAAACTGGTTGCCGACAATACTCGCTCTCACTAGAGAAGATTGGAGCTTTGTAAAAGCGTTTCAAAACAGTTTTTGATAATTCTTTCGACTGAAATTATTAGAGCAGCTGGCAGCAAAAGATTGTAAACAAACCAATACTGCATATGTGTGTGTTCCTTAGAGAAATAGGCTATAGAAAGAAGGTCGCTGCTTAGGTTGCCGAGAATACGTAAATTCCCCTACTTCATGACCTCTTCTTGTAACTTACAAGTACTAATTAGCATTCTACTATTTCATGATTTCATTATTCCGAAAAACATTTTTTATAGCAAGTGAGTGGAAGTAACTCTTCTGGTTGGAATATCGTGCCCTACCCTCCGGAAAGTTCAAGTACTTGACTGCATTCGACTGCATCTAGAAAAACGCAAGCGGTCTTTGAAAGTTCACACTCAGCGTTGCTTCGCTGAAATATTGAGAACTGTCGCTCCATCTTCCCGAGTTACTTCCGGTAGCAACCTCTTTGACCTTCTCATAGAAAGCTCCCTCGCACCAATTTTCAAATCATTCGATTTTGATAGTTACTTTCCGTGACTTCCGGAATTTTCCAAGGCTCCTGATGTCCTAGCTGTAGATCGCCATGACGCCACGTTTTCTGGAACTGTGGACATAAACATATTGAATGTGTCTGAGTCCATGAGGAACATCATTAGTTGGATGATTCCGATGTTGAAGACTCTTTTAAAGCAATTAGTTTCAAAGTGGCTTCTGCTTTCGGAGATAATCAATTGAAAATTATGAAAATTATATCCACAGCATCTGCCCGCCACCGCAGAATATCTTCCACGTTCACTCGTCGTTGTCCTGATTCCCTCCCATCCTATCTATCAGTTTTAGCCTCGAGTAAACCACCTTCAACTAAATTTAGATTTAAGAAATATTTCAAAGCGTATAATTAAGTAATTACCACCGGTAAGAAGCGTATGCAAAGAACAGCATTTTCCATCAATGTTATAAATAATTACCAAAATGCTAGAATAGTAAAAGCTGTGCTTGGCAAAGTGGAAAAGCATAACCTGAAGAAAAATACAACTGGATTAAATCAACATTCACATTTCGCCTACGCATTTCGAGGTATAAGACGACACAGACTCACAGTGTCATGAGTTAATATCACTCCATGAAAACACCCTGGCTATCATCATCATCATCATCATCATCATCATGATTATGATGTGAATACCTGGTTGGGTAGTCAGGTTCAGCTCTTGACTGTCGTGTGCCATTGTGTGTACAATTTAATTTCCATTATCACACCCGACGAGATGACTACAATGACGGCGACGACGGCGATCAAGATGCTGTTTGTAAGATAGGATGATGCTGATAGTGAAAAGATTGTAATCTTTCCCCAAAGAAGCCAAGCTCTTTCCACAAAATGAGCAAATCGTATCCGCTGCTGCCGGCCGGAACCCGCAGCGAACCTAAAACGATTAGGTATATGGGATTTTGCTTCTCCACATAGCACCGGCTTCGGTCGGACTCGGTGTGTGTGGGCGGATGAATGGATGTTGTGTCGGCACAATGCGATACAATCAGCTGTTTTTCGAGTTCGTTCGAGCTATCTTTCTTTCTGTGATAAATATGATTACAGCCAACGACAAGATCATGCTAACAGAGATGACGAAACATTATTGTGAAGTTAATAAAGCACCATGGGATGCGTGAGTCAATGCGTGGGCTGTATGTCTTGTCGTTCAGGTCGCTTGGCTTCTGAAGGCAATTTGAATGCGAACTTAATTAAAGCATCAATTATTGTTAATTCGATGGAAGACGTTCGTTTGATACAAACGCAAGTGCAAAATCGTAGTAGCGTGATAACTCAATTGGCTAGGGTGATGGATTTTGAAAATTTGATTTTTGGCGTCGAAATTCATCAAGATTTTGTGCGAAGATCGATGGTCAAGAAAGATTGCTGTGCAGATCCAAGCCGAAAAATCTGGTAAAGGTGTTCTGCAGTCGAATCGTTGAAAATCCACAAGGTCAACCAGAAAGCATCCGACAGCGAAGAAGAGGAAGAACTAGTCGCTATGAAGCTGATCTAGGAGGTCGAATATCCGACAGGTCGAGGTCTGCGAGGGAAATCACTTTTGACGCCTTATCCATCGAAGGAATTTGCCAGATGGGTCCACAGGATCACTACGGGATCTTGATAATGCTATCAATATAGCAACGGTATTGAAAATAGCTGTCAGGTCAGCCTTCTATTTTTGTTTTTGTTGATATTTTCTTGACGATTGCAGTGGTGACTTCCTTTCCGGTACAACACGTTTTAAATCCCTGTAAATGGTAGATTATTTAAGCCTCTTTTGTTTTTCGACTGCTCAATGAATAGGATTAAGAGAATCCAGTCGTGACATTTTTAACACATAATGGAAAATTCACGAAACATTTCCAAATCCTCTGTATTCAAAGGTAGAAGCAAAATACTAAATGAATTACTCAATATTAATCATACGGCGGGTTTTCCTCTAGCTTAAAACATCTACAACCAACCGTAAAAACCACGTCCAACTTCAAGTGCTGATAAGTAGTGGAAGAAAGCGCACTAACAAGTTCCGTACACATCGAATCACCACGGTCCATCATGACAGCGAATGGGAACGAACCAAGCCCCTGCCCAGTTAAAAGGAGTGGCGATACGGGGTGCACCCAACTAAAGCATCCTACCCGACCCACCGCACCGTCACCGAAGACAAGTTACAGCGCAACCATTTTCCGGGAACTGCCCCATCTGGTTGCTTGGCACGCGATGGCCAACTTTTTTCCCGATCTAGTCGATCTTGCTTGCCATCATCATAAGCTATAGGCTACGAGGCACAAGCTGGCGCTGGCTGGCTGGTCGGATATAGAGATTAGACCGTTCAGTGCAGGTTTTTGAACGAAAAAAAAGTAGATCAATTGAACTAGCTCAAATCGATTTATGTTGTTTGTGCATCTCGAAACAGGGCTTGGACCTGAACCCAACGCTAAAGAATGCAGGTCAGAGCACCTACCGTTTGAACAGGAATGTTAATGACGATACCTGTCCCTCCCGCCGAAGCGTGTTCGTGTGGTTCTCGGACGCAGAGTTGTGATTTTTAAGATACCCAAGACTCATTAACCGCGCACTAGCGCAGAATTTGCTCGGCACCTCAAAAGGAGATTTAATTTAGATTGAACAATAGGTTGGCGCCAACATAAAAACCCAAACATCCGATGCTCTTTTAAAAGCTAAGTTAATTAACGGGGAAGGGTTTAAAAAAAAAATCTTTCCCCGTCTGGATCAGGAGGTTAATTTGGCCATGTAAAGCTGCAATCCGTTATGGCGAGGCACGTGTGGTACTCATGTTAAATGATGCTTTGTGCATTGCAGATTCAAATCAGTGTAATAAAGCGCTCGTTTGTTCCCTAGTCAATGCAAGATAGCTTGTAGTTCATTTCGACCTCGAGTATCGCAAATTGGGGTAAAGCACATGTGGCTGTTTTGATGGATTGTTTATGGTTAGGCTTTAGGTAGGTCAAGTATTGAAAGCTCAATTAATTTAGACTTTGGCCTATATGAACTGAACTATTGCAGCTGTAAATGGAATGAATAACAAAGGTTGTTTAACAGGTGAACTTATATTGGAATTGGGTAGCGAAGATCCATGTGTTGTGAAAGAAATTGCATTTTGACGGATAATTATCGCAAAATGTAGAGTTGTTTTCCCCCTTTTGGATACATTTTCCACTGCAACTTGTTATTCAACCTATTGTACACCACCAGGTAGATTGTAGCAGACCAACTGAAAATAAACTGATTTTTTTCAAAAGTGTTCGAGAGACATGGATTAAGTTAGTTGGAAATGCTTAACGTCAATATCAGACAAGTGAACATTTTATACGATAGATGAGGAGATGAATGCATAGAATTGATAGTTCCGTTATAGTGTGGCAGTGTGAAAATTGTCTTTAGAAATTTGAAGATAACGGGAGCACAGACAGTGGTAGAGGAAAACAATAGTTACAATTTAAAAACCATCGACTAGATGGTAACTTGAGTATGTAACAGTCTATAGAACTGTTTTCGCACATCGGAGATAAATGAGTGAATCGGCGATCATTTCTTTTGCCGGTGGTGGCTAGGGGAAACACCACTCACCATCTCTCACCAACGGGTAAGTTTGGTAAAGGGAATGCTCGATCCGATTCGTACCTTCCTCAAAATTGTCCATTGCTAGCTTTCTGCTTTCTATAGAGCAATGCCAGACGAATTCACAAATCCATTAATTTCCGTATTTTTTGATTTGGCTGAAAATTTTCAAAATCGTTCCTCATGACCAAAAATGCCATTTTGCATATTCAGATCACCATTTGAACTTCAAAAAGAAATAAAGTTTGATCATTTATACAGTAACATAAACAGTGTGCACTCAAAGTATTGAAAACTTGAATGCATCTAAAGAAGCAGGACTTGATGGGATAGGATCTGCATTCCTGAAGAATCTTTTTGAAGAACACTGCCTTTCCAAATTTCAGGAAATATTGAATTTTGAGGCGATTAACATGTCTTTGAAAAATTTAATATTTCCTGAAATTTCGAAAGCCCCTTTTTGGGTGCCTATTTTTAAAACTGGCTTGAAATCTGATATCCGAAATTAATGTGGCATTGCCATTATTTCTTGCATTCCAAAACTTTTTGAATCTATCGTAAACGACAAAATGTATCAACACGTAAAACACCAACAACAAGTCAACAGCATGGCTACTTCAAGGGCCGCTCCACTGCTTCTAATCTTTTGGAGTTTTGTCTCTTTTACACTGAATGCCGTGGATAATGGTAACCACGAGGAAGCTCTTTACACTAACTTCTGTAAAGCATTTGACAGAATCGACATACCATTGTTACTCTGCAGAAAGTTGGAATGGAAGCTGGACTTTTGAGCTGGATCCAGTCCTACTTATCAAACCGTAAGCGAATTGTACGCTTTCAAAATAAACTTTCCGAACCAAGTCACCTCTGGGATCCCCCAAGGATCTCATTTGGTCCCACTTCTTTTTATTTTGTACGTAAACGAAATTTCCTTCATACTTAAGAACATTAAAGTACACTGGAGACGCTTTTTACGCGGGTGATACGTCCCGCGTGAAAAAAAAAACCGCGTTAAAAAAAACCGCGTTGAAAAAACCGCGTAAATTCCGGAATCCGCGTAAAAAAACCACGTAAATTCTGAAATACGCGTAAAAAAAACCGCGTAAAAAGCGACTCTAGTGTATAACGATAAACCGCGTAAATTCTAAAAAAAACCAAAATCCGCGTAAAAAAACCGCGTAAATTCCGAAATCCGCGTAAAAAACCGTGTAAATTCCGAAATCCGCGTAAAAAAACCACGTAAAAAAACCGTGTAAAAAAACCGCGTAAAAAGCGACTCCAGTGTACTTGTGTATGCAGACGAAAGCTCTTCATAGAAATGAGAAATGCCTCCAACGCAGAAATATTCCAGAATGCAATAATTCTATTCTACACCTGGTGTAGCAAAAGTCTACTCCAATTCAACGTAAAAAATGTAACGCAATAACATTTGGTAGAAAATTGGAACCGCTTGCAAAAACATGCATTTAGGAAATGAAATAGTAGACCGTTGCAAAATTGTAAGGAACCTAGGCGTAACTCACATTTCTAGAACATTATAACAGTACACTGAAGTCGCTTTTTACGCGGATTTCGGAATTTACGTGGTTTATCGTTATTTGTCAACTCCCCATAATATTGGTATTTTTGGAATCGGACTGACCTGTAGGAACTGGAAATCCATTTCTGATGCCATTTTGAATTCCAAGATGGCGGCATTAGGTAAGAAAAAAAAAACTGGGAAATACTGTCAAATACCCAACAATAGGGTATTTTTGGAATCGGGAGGATGTGTAGGGACCGGAAATCGATGTCTGACGCTGTTTTGAAATTCAAGATGGCGGCTTCCGGTTGCAGAAAATCAGAAAAAAATACTGCTAAATAACCCACAATATGGGTATTTTTATAATCGGTGTGACGTGTAGGGACCGAAAATCTATGTCTGACGGCATTTTGATATCCAAGATGGTGGCTTCCGGTTAGAGAAAAACTTGGGCCTTCTGTCAATACTCCTCAATATGGGTATTTTTGGAATGTGGGTGCCGGGTAGAATCCGGGAATCCATGTCTGACGCCACTTTTAAATCCAAAACTGTAAAATACTGCCTAATAACCCACAATATGGGTTTTTTTGGAACTAGGGTGACGTGTAGGGACCGGAAACTCATGTCTGGCGCCATTTTGAAATTCAAGATGGTGGCTTTCGATTTGAGAAAAACTTGGGAATACTGTAAAATACCACACAATATTGATATTTTTGGAATCAGGATGACGTGTAAGGACCGGAAATCCTTGTCTGACGTCATTTTTTAATTCAAAATGGTGGCTTCCGGTTACAGAAAAACTGGGAAATACGGTCAAATTGTCCACAATGTGGGTATTTTTGGAATCGTGGTGAAGTGTAGGGATCGGAAACCCATGTCTGAATATATTTTGAAATTCAAGATGGTTACAGACAAACTGAAAAATTCTATCAAATAATCACCAATAGGGATATTTTTGAGATCAGGGTGATGCGTAGGAACAGAAAATCTATGTTTAACGTCATTTTGAGAATCAATAACTTCTTTAAGTTCTATAACTCGAGTTAGTGGACATCGAGTTGTGGAGAGTTGACTGTATTTACAAGATTTTCTCTAACCGGAAGCCACCATTTTGAATTTCGGAATGGCGCCATACATAGGTTTCCGGTCCCTACACGTCACCCAGATTCGAAAAATACCCATATTGTGAGTAATTTGGCAGTAATTTCCAGTTTTTCTCTAACCGGACGCCACCATCATAAATTTCAAAATGGCGTCAGACATGGAGTTCCAGTCCCTTAGCGTCCCTGTTTCCAAAAATACCCATATTGTGGGGTATTTGATAGTATTTATTAGTTTTTCTCTAACCATTTTGAACTTCAAAATTGCGTCAGACAAGCTAACCATTTATTGAGATTTGATTTTAAATGGGTTCTATAAATTAGGAACAACAACAAACATTTGGCATCTAGAAAAGCGTCGCAGAATATCTCTATAGCCTAGAATTAGGACAATGTTCAAAGTCCAGAAACTAACAATATACTTACTAACTATAGCTGCTGGTAGCATTCGCCATGAAAACAGTTCCATATCTGTAATTTTTTTAGCATCAGTTTTATATTTTTTAAGCATTAACACTTTAACTGGCAGCGCAACAATCTCCCTATATAGGTATGCGCCATTTTTTACTAAGAGAAAATTTCGATTAAAACTATTTACCCAGAATCTGGGTAGATTCTACTCATCAGAACAAAACTAGTTTACACAGATTTTGACAACTCCTTACTGGATACAAGAATGGGTGCCATCCACCCAGTCACTGGGTAGATTCAGAATAGCGTGTACGCGAATTAAAACCACTACGAAAGACGCACTATCCCGTCGGTGAAAGAATCGCATTTCGCCCCACACCGTGTTCTGGTTCAAGCTATTGATGGCCATATACATCACATTGCTTAATTTCAAATGCCTTTCATTGGCTTTCCTTCATGACCGCTACCATAATATCGTGCAATCGCAATGTTTCCGGCTGATTTATTGGTATCATCAATTTGAGGCATATTTCGCTATCCAACAATACCTCTTCTCTTAATCCTAATCAATCACCGTGATATTTGCCCGGCACTGACTTTCCCATTCGCTCCATTGCATTGGGAAATCGACTGCGACCGGCACGGGTCCGAGGCGTCCATTTCGCTTTTCACCATTCCACAGTGGTCCAGAATGCAGATTTAGGTGGAATGATATGTTTTGAGCCTGAAATTGAAACTTTAGACTTAAAAAGTCTCTTCTATAAAGTTGTTCCTTATAGTTAGGCCCTCATTTGTATGACAATGAATTCCAGGGTGGTTCCTATTATCATTAAAATCAAAAATTTAACTTTTTTGTTTGAATAAATTTATTCATTTTTCGGCAAAGTTATAGCTGAACTAATTTCAAGAAGCTTTGTTGGATATAACTTTTTTGTATCTCTGAAATTGGTCGATTTAGAGCTATTTTCTTGAATTGAGTTAGGGTGGCTCTTAACAAACGGTTTTTTTTTTGCTCTAGTTTTCTTATTTCGAATTTCTCAGCAATGGTGTCTGGAAATAACTTTTAGATCTTACTAATTTCTCATGAAAGTCATCTTGTAGAGACTTTTAAAACTCTTTAAGATACAAAAACGTTGTTTTCAACAAAGTTTCTTAAAATTAGCTCAGCTATAACTTTGCGGTAAAATGTATACCTTAATTTATTCAAACAAAAAAGTTATATTTTTGATTTTAATGATAATAGGAACCACCCTAGAATTCATTGTCATAAAAATGAGGGCCTAACTATAAGGAACAACTTTGTAGAAGAGACTTTTAGTCTAAAGTTTCAATTTCAGGCTCAAAACATATCATTCCACCGAAATCTGCATTCTGGACCACTGTGCATTCTCACAGCAGCAGTTGATGACATTGATGGTTTGCATTTGCCAGTTTCGAGTTGATTACCTTTTCCCGCATTTCTTTGATAAATTAAAAACATAGGAAGTCGTAAAGTTTGTTATACATCACAACCGAACCAACGACGACCGGTCGGTGCAGTCCGCATACGAAATGACAGCTTTTCATTAAAGTGCTTTTGAACGTGCCTAAGTTGCACACGATTTTGTTTTTCGTAATACATACGTGAAGATAAATTAAGTGATATATTTATTTTACTCGTCCCAAGTATGGCGGTTCGTGAACTAAGTTTGATTTCAAATTTTATTTTTATGACTAGGCCATCCTCCTCTCTAGAGAAGGAAGTGCTATTACTAATCAGTTGAATGGTCGGTGTTCGTGATTGGGATTGTAGCTAGGTTTAGCAATAGAAAGTCGCAATAGCGGTAGTAATTCTTCCGATGCATTCGACGCGATGGACGTTTAGAGGGAGCTGTAGTTTGCAATGAAAATTGGCCGGCTACCCGTAAATGTTTGATTTATTGTTATATTGTTATCCGACCAAGCGAATGGCCAGTGCGATTTATTAATAAAGGTATCATTTTCACTTCTTTCTCTTTGCAGGTAAATGACAGTTTCATCGCTGCTAAGACTGATGCAATCGGTGAAGATAGCCCGATGGGTGTAGGATTCCGCGTTCGTTGTAAGTTGGGTGCAATTCAATATTCGAGTAAAGAAGTGAAATGGAAAGTTGAGGAATTGGCGGCATTACGTTGCTTTATGGTCGCCATAAACTAGCAGTTGCAACAGTGAAATCAAGCATATAACCAAGCGTTACTTGGTTCCATGTTTGCTTCTTCAATGAAAATTGGCAATGTGTGTTTTTTGCATGCTCACAAGTCACAAGAAAATTCTCACGAACACATATGCAGCGTGTGAATTTATAGCTCTCACTGCAATACATATGCAATTTTTATAGAATACATATGCAGCTGGAGAAGACTATGGAAGAGAACGCTCCAGTGTCCCAGGTTTCTCCATTTTGTTTAGGTAAGGAGTTTAAAGTTTTCTCAAGCCAATAAGGAAATATGAAAAGTGGGCATCTCTATTCACCGAATTAAGTTATCCTAAATTAAAAATTTATGTTGCATTTATTGTCCAATTTTTAGGTGTCCATTTTTCAATTTTCCGAATTTCATGGATTGTAATAAATCTACCAGATTGAATTTTTCCATGGACCGGGACCAACGGCTTTACTTCCCTTGCGAAGGAGGGCGTGATCAGAGAGGTTATACTTTAAAAAATCTAGGCCCTTTGGGGTGAGAGGCAATCACGCTTACCACTACACCACCGGCGCCGCTATCAATTTCCTCATAATATTAGTCAGGGAACATACATAAATGACGTAGCATTTGAGGGAGGTTTTAGAAGTTTTGACCAGCCATGTATTAGGTATTGCAAAACACGGGGAAGAGGGAGGTTCTAACATTGTTTAATAATATACTACGTCATTCCAGGATGGTCCCTTTATTCAAGTCAAAGTTACATCATTATCATTAATCCTCTACTGTTTAAATTTTTGTAGGGTAGAGAACTACTTCGGCCTAATCGCCCATTTTGGGCCTATCGAGCAGAAAACTTCAAATAAATCCTTGATTTCAGAGTTAACAAGTCAATTGTGCGTTTGGTACGATACTTTAGTTAATACGCTACGGAACGAAGTCAATGAGAACGCGTGATATGAAGGATTGCACCAATAATTGCCAAAAACAAAAGAAGCGCTCCGACAAAATCACGTTTTATCTTCATCCGATAGGCCGAAGTGAATTCATTGGCGTTTCAATGGCGCTTCAATGCGTTAGGCCGAGTTAAGAATCCGTAGGCCGAGTTTAGCGTCAAGAAGCAGTGTTATAATTTTAACAATATCTCAACGATTGGTTTCTCTTTAGCAAATCTTACGGTACGTACGGAAAGGTAAATAAATTTGGAAGCCATCAGTAATAATAGCATTCCGTTTGGTGCTAAACTGCGCTCGATTAAGGAAGACTAAGTGCGGGTTGTGCTTAATAGGCCGGAAATGGGATAATTAACCCTATATCCCGCATGCTTTCTATCGAAAGGCCTGCAGGCAATTTGAAAAAAATGATGAACATTCATTAATATTAGGTTTTGAATAATGGAGGCTCATGGCAGTTTATGAGCAAAATCTAAAAACCTAATATTAAAAAAAAATGTAGTCCATAAACGGTAAAAACATACATCGATGAATTTTTGATGTATTGTATAAAACAGTCAAAATTCTTTAGAAAAAAATAACATGCCTTTGGTTCCTAGACCATGAAAATCATGAAAATCAATTATAATCAATGCGTTTCAATGTAATCCATGATCAAAGTCCCTATTCCTATTTTTCCATAAAAACTAGATTTAATAATCATTCATTCGACCTTTTGATCGGAAAAGTCCAATTGGTTTAAAATAAAAATAAAAATTAGGAAAAATTATTATTTTTTAGACCACCCTTATATCGACCAGGCCACCCTAACGGCGAAACAGAAAGATACGGCTATAATATTTATAGGTACGGAACAAAATTATCAATTGCTACGACATTCTTAGATCTCTATCTTTTTTCTATGGAATTGCTGACTGAGAAGATATCCAAGAGAATCTTATTCTCTTCCAAAGGAGTTATGGAGAAGATGGACATTGTTTAGATAATTTCATGGAATTTCTGGGGACAAATCTAAGGAGTATTCCAATGGAATTATATTAAAGGTTTTACGGCCTTCTCTGTCTTGGAGTGAAACGGAACAATCTTCTAACTTTTCATCCTATGTTTCGACTCTCTATAGAGTCTTCTTGTGGAATTTATAGTGTAATGTTCCTAATGCTAGAATTTCATCTATCTTGAATTGATTGTCTTGGTATACTAATGATATCATATTTGTAATCCATTTTTGGGAGATTTTTTATTTGTTCATTAATTTATTTGATAAGACTCAATCGCATTAACTTTACAGAGCCGAGGATTCTTGTTCACTATACAAAACATCTTAAAATTATAGTCAAACACAATGCGTGATATGCGTGATAATGTTTGCACCATCGTACAAATAAGGTTCCCGTTTCACCTGTGCATACAATGCCTTAGTTTTCTTTGCATGCATGTAACCTATAGCTCATACCCTAGTAGGCTGTGTATAAAAGAAAATGATTTACTTAGTTTGACAGTTGCACCATGATGAAGTGGCAGCGTATTCGTGATTTGTCCCACGCGCAAATAACGCAAAAAGACATTTTAATCGCCGTGGGAGTGTCCACCGTCAAAAGGGTTTTAGACCGAGAAAAGAAAGGACAACTATCCACGACGGTGGCCACAGGTCGTCCGAGGTCAGCTCAGGTTCCGAGGGTTATCGCTGCTATCAAAAAGAAGATTCAGGTGAATCCAGTGCGTTCAATAAGGAAAATGGCAAATGAACACGGGATCAGTGACTTTACAGAACGGAAGATCGTAAAGGAAGACTGCGGGGCGAAGTCGAGGGCACGGAAAAAAAACTCACATGATTACCAACCGCATCCGGGAGCTACGAGTCGAACGATGCAAGAAAATCTTGATCTTCCTTAAGCGAAAAAATCCGGTAATCCTGTTCACCGACGAGAGCATGTTTACCGTCGATCCCGTATCAAATTCCAGAAGCGACCGGTATATTAGTTCTCTTCCGGTAAAAGACGTGGCCGACGAGCACAAGAACGTGTATCTGACCAAGCATCCTGCTAGCGTTATGGTGTTTGGATTGGTGGCTTCCGATGGCAAAAAAATGGACCCGGTGTTCATTCCAGAAGGCGACAAGGTCAACACGGAGGTCTACATCGGGATTTTAAGTAAGTATGTTCTTCCGTGGATCAAAGAACAGTACGGTCCGAAGCCAAATGTTGTATTTCAACAAGATGGGACTCCGTGCCACACCTCGAACCGCACTCAGAAGTGGTTGCAGGAATATCTTCCGTTCTGGGTGAAGGATATGTGGCCGCAATCCAACCCCGATCTTAATCCGCTGGATTTTTCAATATGGCGCGTCATGAAGGCCAAGACCTGTTCTAAACGCCACCCGAGTACATCAAGCCTCAGACAAACATTGACCCGTATCTGGAGAGAAATGGATCCAGACTACATTATAAGAACCTGCCGTGCATTCCGGAAGCGAGTGGAGGCCGTAATTACAGCAAGTGGAAACTTAATCGATGATTGACATAGTTTAAGACTCTGAGAAACATCCCCCCTTTGAATAAATAATTAATTTTGACATTGCTCAATGGTGCAAACATTATCACGCACTTTATCTTCCGCTATCCAAAAAGCCTCCTCCAACAGAACGGGAGCCGGTTCCAGTGGTTTCATTGTATAGCAGTATCGCCAACGGGGGGCAAAGCGCTTCCATTGTAGCAATGAACAGCACTCACACATTCATCATGAAACGATTGCTTTCCATCGACCGAAAGAACTGCTGATGAAGAACAATGAGGAGGACCACCGGTTGCTGCCGAGTAAACAGACGATCGCGTGACACACATCAAGAGTGGCCTGCTTTTGTCGATAGCCGAGTGAACATTCTTTAGGAGATTTTAGACTAGGGTATTTATGTTTATGTTAGTTTATGAACAGCCGATATGGAAATGTCCGAGCCCTTAAAATTGATATGGCAATCATATCATAATGGTCAAAAATTTCTTCTAATTTTACTGAAATGTCCCTTAAAATTCAACACAACATCTATCATTATCTTTCAATATAATCCACGGTCGCCACCCCGTGGTTTATGAGCAGCCCCATCCCGAGGAGGAAAGATTATCTCGATACCTTAAATTGGTGTTGATCAGCTTGACATAAGAGGTAAAATACCGAAAAATAATACCACAAAAATGTTCCCACTATACCATTTCAATTCCAAATTAGGCGAATGCTATACCAAAACAATACCACCCAGGTATTCTTTTGGTATCCAAATATCAACTTTTGATATTAACAGTGTATTTTGCATTATTATTTTTGGTATTATTTTTTGGTAAATTACTTCTTATGTTAGGCTGATCAACACCAAATTTTGGTATCTGGGGGAGAGGTAGCTCATGGGGGAGAGGTAGCTCATCGATTCTTCCGGTTCGCCTCCTAGCATCGTGCTATAAGGTACCAGGCGATAACCAGGGTAGTTGATCGATAGCTCGATGACGTCATTTCGTTGACGTCTGCAATGGGAAATTCTCATAGCAGGCGTTGACGATGGGACGTTGTCGAGTTGTTGAATAGCAACTATCGTGGTAACTCACCGATTACCTGTCGATCTGCCAAATTTGGAAAGACGTCTGCATTGAATTGTCTCATATAATAATATTCCGCCCACTATATCACAAGAAATTGCGAGTAGCTGAGTGGAATGGAGATAAGTTAAGCATTGGGTACAGGACCAAGTCTCCCCTGGGTGGTGCCAAAAGATGAGCGCAATAGAATCATCAAGTTGCCATAAGGCACGGAATGAGACTATTGCATGGCTGGGTAGTCAAAGTCTTCTATTCGTTAGTCATTTCAGGTGGATTAGAATAGGTTTAGGTGGGCGTTGGCCAGATTTGGATTTTTCAGATGTAATCCTGGATAGAACCCTGTCATTGAACGTCGCGTGTAAGTGGAACTTAATGAAGGCCTAAGTACTTTTTCGTAGTTTTTAGTTTTCGGATTTGAAAGATCGTCGGTTACAGTGGCCTGCTTACTGAGCAGAAAAACGCGGTCCCAGGTCCTTACATATCAAAGAGATTTATGGTAAAATCGTTTGTGTATCGCGTATTTTGCGAAACTCGTTGTTGTCGTTGGTTCCGGGTTTGAATGGATACACAAATTTGAGCAACGGTATTATGTGATATGAGGGGCTCGGTGGCCTTAGAGCAACCGTTTTTGCTTACTGAGCAGAACATCATGAGTCTAATCTCAGGCCCATCCACATTCAAGATTCGTCAATCGTTTTATTTATTAATATGACTACATGGTAATAACAGCAACTCGGTGATTAAAAAGGTGCTCGTCTGCCTAGTGGCAAACGTTTTTGCTTACTGAGCAGAAGACCGTGGGTTTAGTCCCAAGCTCCTTCGCGTTATATGATCATTAGGACATCAATTCAGCTTATCGTTTAACAAAACGAACCCTGCTGCAAACCCAACCCTCTTATCCAACATCCCAGTGATTCCTCGTGGAAGTGCAGAGGTGTTCTCGGCTTCCATCAAAGCGAGTGTCATGTCAACACAATCCTTCCCATTCCTTTCTTGACCTGTGTTCGGGCGCGGCCGGCGCTGGTATTGCCTAATTTAAGATCACCAGTTTTTACACATTGAGGATGATTGCTAGTCCCAAGCATCGTCTATTGGTTCTCTGTGTAATTACAGCTGATCTGGCAGTAACAGAGTAGCAACCGTGGGCGGTCAATCAAGCTCAAGCTCAAGCTCAAGCTCAAGCTCAAGCACAACACCAAATTTTGGTATCAGCTCAGAATCAGATATTAGTAAGCTATTTCCTCCTGCTCTGGATAGGGTATTGAGCTGAGGTGAATCAAGGTGAGGTGTATTGAGGTAAGGTGAGGAGAAGTAATGTGAGGTGAGATGAGGCAAGATGAATTCAAGCTGAACATTGCATTAGGTCCTAAGTAACACTGACAGATTCTCTTCGTCGACTTTCTCTTTGCATCCCCACGGTCATGTAAAGACATTCCCAGGTATTTTCAGCACACAGATCGACAAAAGAAGTTTTTGTCTAGCATCTAATACGACAAACACAGCAAGAAACGGTTATATGCTCAAGTTATTAACGAAAGAGAAAGTCGACGAAGAGAATCGATCAATGTTACTTAGGACCAGCTTAAATTGAGCTAAGTTGAGATGAGCTGAGGTCAAGTTTGATGAGGTTAGGTGAAGTTAGGTGAAGTGAGGAGAAGTGAGATGAGGTGAGATGAGTTTAGATGAGTTGAAGTGAGATGAGGAGAGATAAGGTGTAATGATATGAAGCGATTTGTTGTGAGATGAAGTGACGTGAGCTGAGATGAAGGTTCCGCTATCCAAATTTTGTTTGAAAAGGTAATCCTTTGTCTCAGACGTCATTTGGATTAGATGACTCATTTTCGTACTATGATTTATTGAAAATTATCGAATTCGTCATTTTGAAAAATTAGGCGGGTGTCAGAATGGCCGAATTCTAGCACAAACATGGTTCTGAGAGGTAAAATCTGAAACAAGTTTATTTTTTCGCTATTTGGCCTTCAACTACTCTACAAGGAAACACCTTAATGGCTTGTACTTTTTGAAAATTTATCTCTTTTTGAGTTTTTCATTACTATACAGTTCTTTGTTCTGATGCCAAAAAGATTACATTTCTGTATTTTGAATTTTCTAGCAGTGCAAACGACTACTGTTGCTCTTCACAGTAAGTGCCACTTTAGGAGGTCGCTCAGCCGTTTTTGCACTTGCTCGTTGCATACACTACAGAAAAGGGTCTCTCTGAGCAACATCACGTACAAGCAACTATGCGAGGGACGAGCTTTGCCGCCCCTAAACCACATACTCATTGGCATAATTGTTCCTCCGCCACGGTTTTATTGATGATGGCTGATGCAATGCCGCTCTCTGCCACCTCCACCACCGCCATCACCCCATGTCGACTTGCAGTGGTTTCGAAACCATCACTACCACTCACACACTCTCGTCGGCAACAACCGGTAATTAAGGGCTAACCAATAAGGCTAATTATGAGTGGGAGTTGCCGTCGATGTGCAATTGAACACGTTGCCGATGGAATTGCAACTGTTTTATAAAGCAGAGGCAAACCTCGAGTGTCGGTTCAAGGATTTGGATCTGATTAAGCCGCTATAATTATGACCTCTTCGATTACCTCACATCGATGCTAGACTGAAAATCGGCATGTTATTTTTGCAAATTGTTTCGTTTCTTTTAAGTTTCAAAATTAAATTCCGTGGATTAAAAGACATTTATAATCAAATCAAAACCTTATCAATCGAACCCGTATGCATTGATTAGCTCTTGACCCACTACAAGCCATACCGCATGGATGAGTCATGAAACTAATGGTTGCTCCTAAAGCTTTGGAAAACGTTGCCTCACCACACAGGCAAGACCGTGCACAAAGGATGGATCGGTCTGCAGGTTTTTAGGTGAACCAGTCCGACCAGCACCAGCAGCGGTGCACGGTTTATTACCATAAACATACCTATCAATGGCAACGATTTAGCATTGAGCAGGTTGAGCAGGTCCATCTTGTCTGCATATCAGCACCCATATAGGTTGATGAGCCACCCATCCGACGACGGCGACTTGGTCAGCCAGCGCTGCACTGCTGAGCTGTGGGAAAACAGGTTTCTTTCGCGCATAAGAAGAACATGTTCGTTGTTCGAATGATTGCGAAAATTAAACATACGTGCTATTAGGTGATTGGTGATTTGCGAGCCGCACACGAGGGGATGAAACGATGTTTGCGCTAGATTTGAATGAGTTTGACCCTGAAGTTTGGAGTTATGGGCGCCGCTGCCATACGATTGGACTATGAGCAATAAAGAAGGCACTAGGCAACGGTCTCATATTAGCCCGCGTAGCCGTTTACCATTTCCTGTACGATATTTGTCAACCGACCGGTGCTGAACGTAGCGAAATTATCATTTTCGTTCAATGCAATAATCTCCGATGTTGATTCTTTAGGTCAGGTGCGCCGCGGGCTCATTAAAAAATATATATATTAAAATCCAGCTAGGGAACGTATTTTTTCCAAATTCATTCATGACCAGTGCCTAATATTCAAACATGTAATAAAAAATGCAATATATCCTCTGTTCACTTCTGTAGTTGAGAAGTGGTCTCAAATCTCTCCCCCTGCAAAAGTGAAATCCAACCAACCACCGGCCACCCGTGGCGCTGTTGTCGTAGTGGTGATAAAAATGTAAAACATCTGTCAAACGTAACTCACATAAGAATTTTCACGTTTTAAATTAGAAAATTTGCCTTATTTTGTACGGTTTTGGTGATCAAAAAGCTTGTAAAATTGTAGGAAAAGCAGAGGAAATTGCTCTAATGTTGGCCTATGGATCTAACGCTGGGCCCATCGCTAAAATTCTTTTTTTTTCCTTGATTTGTTTTCCGTCGATTTTGTTTTCCGTGCTGAGCACCAATGCTACCGACGCCAGGGAGGCAGCTCCCACACCTGGACCCTACCTATCGACCCATCAACTCATGAAACGGGGACCAACGGCATTACTTCCCTCAGAGATGTTATGCCTCAGAACATCCCGACGGCGCCGACTGGGATTGAACCCAGGCCTGCTGGGGTGAGAGGTCATCACGCTTACCACTACACCACCGGCGCCACTATCGCTAAAAATCTGCTATTTATCAATTTTATCAAGATGAACGTGACATTGGGACGGTACTTATGGATATTTTTGGTCGCTATTGAAAATTTAGTCGATTGCTGAATGTATGTATGGGCCCTAATTAGGAGCATTTAGGCCAAAATTACATCCATTTCCCCTATATAAAAAAAACTTCATTCTCTTTAAATAAATCCACCTTTTTTCTATTTAATATTGGTGCGCCGCGGCTTCAAAATGCGCCGCTGTAGCAAAAAGGTTGGGAACCACTGCTTTAGGTGTTCTCATCAAAATGAGTGACCACAACAAAAGTGAAAGAACCCCTCCTTGTGAGCAGCCTTTCTCAGTTCACACCGTGAACTATGTTATTTCTCGTTTTTGCAACATTTTAAAAGTCCAATATAGGGGAAAAGTTTTCTTCGGCAATACCTTAACCTATTATCGTCAGGGGGGTAAACAACGTCCTGGGGAGCTCAATTTTGGCATGTGGATATATTGTGTTTCAGAGCAACTATTGGCCAAATTTGAGTGCTCTAGGACTTTGTTTACCCCCCTGACGATAATAGGTTAAGGTATTGCCGAAGCCAACTTTTCCCCTATAATAGTTTTATCAAAATTACATTTTATCATAACTTTCCTCATTAAATAATGGGATGCATTGTCAACTGCTCCTTCAATATCTAGAAACGCAGCTAACATAATCTCTTTGGCTTCAAATGTTTTTTTCAATTTTTGTCACAAGTGTATGAAGTGCTGTTATTGTTGGTTTTTACAGTCTGTCAATAAATGGGTGTTTTTTACCTATTTTCTTAAATTGTGTTTACCGTAAAATGGGTGAAAAAAATACCAATTTTTTCACATGAAAGATGCAAGCGCTTCGTTATCTATCCTCGTTGATATAAAAAAACTTTCTAATACATTGAAAATAAATGCAGGTGTTCCGATCAAATTTTATTACACGAAATATTATAATACCATTTTGGATCATTTGTATTGACTTATCCGCAATGTTTTGGGTTCTAACCTTTTCCGGAGATCGTCTATTTGCGATAAATATGCTGCGGACAGTTACTGTTTGCATTCCCGGCGACGGAAATGAGACGATAAAATTTCGAAGTGTTGTTTCACCCATTAGTGGGTAAAAAATATACCCATTATTCAACCGTGAACTGATTCTTTAAATGGGTATTTTTTCACCTATTTTAGGATTTCAAAATTCCCCCATTTTTTGGCAGCTGCATACATGGTTTGAAAATGGGATTTGTTTACCCATTAATGGGTTTTCACGAAACACCGTGTAGTCAAAAGGACGGGTTGAAACGATTGTGTTGTTTAGTAATAGCGTGCAGTCAATCCTGCCATCAAAACAAACTTCACGGCAAATGGATCTGGCTCATATTTAAGTACCGTTCGCTCAAATTCGGAAAACCGTACACGGTAACCGCAAAATACACAATAATGACTATAAAAGACCCAATATTGACTACAAAGTATCCATTTTCGAGGGAACTGGTAGTACGTATGATTGGACTTGCCACACAATGGTACAGGCATCGAAAGCTCTCAATTAATAACTGTGGAAGTGCATCTAGAACACTAAGTTGAGAGCACGCAATAAGCTAATATGCGATATGCAATAAGCTTGAAACGCGGAGAAGAAGAAGAAGATGGTAGTACGCATTAAATTAGTAAAAAAAAATACCAATATATGAGTATTTGTTACTCATAAATTAATACCTATTACTGATTTTTGAAGTTGTAATTACTAATAAATGGGTAAAATTTTACTCATTTAATGTACAAAATGCTTACTTTGTAGTCATTTTTGGGTTACCGTGTAGGTCGCTCTTATAATGAGTAAATTTTTACTCAAATATGAGTAAATGTCACTCATATTTGAGTGGCATTTACTCATATATGAGTGAGATTTACTAAAATTTGAGTAAAAATTTACTCATTCCATGACCTTCTTGACCTCTTGACCAATTTTTGGCTAAATTGAGTGAACGGGATCCAAGTTTTTGATTTCGCTGTTACTTTTTTGCTACTTATTGAATTTTCGATTAGAATTTCCCATTTGGGCCGTTGAATGTAAGTTCCCGCAAAAGTTTCCAATAATGTCGCGTGTGGTAAAATATGCTGTGTACAGTGCATGTGAATGAACTTAACGTTCGTTTTTTTTCGAAGGAGTTTTTTAAAATGTATATTCGGTTGCGGTCAAAATTTCCGACGATGGCCAAGAATACGATTGTCCTTTTCAACAGGGATCGAACCATCTATGTAGAAGAAGCTGCATCCCATCTCCGAAGACATACTAGCTGTACTTCACTGCGTTTTCCACTGACACACGGTTTCGAAAATGAAGATGAACCTTCATCGGAACCACGACATCCCATCATTCGTAGTATTCGCGTCGTAGAATTGTAATTCACAGTGCTGAACCTGATACCCAAGCCAAAGGATCACTCCATTCGAGATACTTCAAACAGGTTCTGCTAACGACGGGACTATTTTAAACTGATCACCATACCTATCCAAAAATAGCACGGCAGCTTTCTACAGATTCGCTTGGACTGACTTCGTGAAACCGTTCTTTTCATCTGCTTTTATCTAATCAATCTAAATTTCCATCAATTCATAGACGTTAAATTAATTAAATGCTGGATGGAGTTTTCTAGCCACATCCAAAGATAAACAAGGAGCGGATGCATCCAACGAAACTTTCAAGCGCAAAAGAATCATTACCAACATAGGAGAAAATTCGGTAAGATCCTTCCATTGCATTATTTTATGATTCTTCAATATTGTACACATATTTACACATTACACACTACTACACATAGTAACTCGGAGCGTTTGGTACGGTATGTCCACGCATCCTTCCACCCCTGTAGATTCAAGAAATGTTCCCATTCATTTCCAAGAATCATCTTTCCGGCAAATACAACGCAGTAGGCCTGGCCATATTGATGTTTATATCATATCTCAGATATGCTGTAATCATCAATTAGACAAGAAAAATGATTAGACCTCATCTAACCTAATCATTTTCCAGGATGCTTTCTCGTACTGGCTGCGTTTGTATTAGATTGGATTAGATTAGATTAGAAAAATAGTGAACGGGATCCATATAAGAATCCAGATTCTTTTGCCGTGTAGGCCCTTTGAAAAGCTGTCAAGCCGAAAAATGCGTTAGGTGCTAAGTCGTCGACTTGGCTACAAATCTGTTTTTTGCCGTATTAGATTTATTTTATCGAACTATGTTTGGAAAATAGCTGGAAATGTCTATCATGGCCGTTGGGATGTAAAGAGCAAATCTACGAATATAATCTGTCAATGTTACTTAGGAGCTAATGCATTGTTCGGCTTGCTATCACTTGACTTGATATTTTGGTTTATGTGTGGTCGTGAGATGATCTATTTGGCTTTTATTTTTATTCTAAAATCATCGTGGTTTATTTTATCTGGATCAACCGGAAATAAAACACTGTCTCTTTCTTACTCATAAGTTTTTACGCGAGAAGTGAAAGTGACGTCAACAATGTCGCTACTTATCAATGATAAGGAGTGACAAAGAAGCGTGATTTCACATGCCAAACCTTTGTAGATCGAGGTTCATCTTCGATAGGACGTAGTTGCATCCATTTATAGACCCAATTTGAGTACAGTAGACCGACACTACATCCACGTACCTCGAAAGTTTTCATTTTAAAATGGTTTTACAATTTTCAGCGGTGTCTAATTAATATCCAAATAATAAGAATATCTAAGCTTGTATATTGACAGTGAAATAACGACTGCAGCTCAATTATTACATAAGATACGGCAACAAATGTAATTGGAGGCGTCATATTTGACCGAGGTTAGGGACATTTACCCTTCATCGATTTTCTAAAAGTGAGCCGAAGTTGAATTCATTCATTCAGTTTGAGGTATTTAGAAGAATAATTTGACATTTTATTTTGAAAACAGCTCTGATTTGAAGTTGAAGTAGTTATTATTGATAGTTGAACATGAAGGCATACGATTGATAATAATAAGTGATGTTCATATTTCAATAAGGCTATCGCTATCAATGAAAACAAAAAATTTCATCTCTTCATTTGAAAAATTTAGGAGATCATTCCTTTAAATTCTTGCTTGTAAAACACATAAGATCGTAGTAGATTTTTCAGTAGTTGAGAAATGTGATAAATTCAGCAATGGATTAGCTAAACTTTTTTTTTTGTTCTTATTAATTCATCCCAAACAGTTTAAAATACCCGGAGGTTGCGAAAATTCATTACAACAATGTGAAATTTCTTCTCAGATCAGATTCAAAATTAAACGCTTAACCTTCATAGTCTTCAAGTTCAAATCAGACCCTTCATAAAACACATATTATCACAAAGGCAGAGGAAATTATACCGTTTTCTTTTCATTACCTTAACAAAAACGAAAGTTCATCTTTGAGTCAACTACTTTGAAAACCAGGGTCAACTACTGTTTTCAACTGATGCTCCTTTGCTTTCAATGCATGTCCAAAGTAAAGGAAAATCTTTTAACTTCTTAGCTCCAGAGTAACTACCATCGTCCAAGCGCAACATTTGCATTTCCTTACGCTCTCTGCGCTTTTTTTTGTGCCATTTTAATTACCTCCTCCAACTGTGCCATGAATAATTTCTGTCTCCACCGTATACGATAGTCACTATCTGGAGTGACATTTTTGTACTCGTTTTTCTCCCCCCGAGCTTTGGACTGAACATGCCAGTGCGCCGATAGCCGCTTAGCATATTGCCGCTTCATTAGTCATTCAGCTGCCGCATAAATAATAATTTGTTTTGTACTGATTTCAATTGTAAAGACTTTCGTTGAAATGAGTCCGCCCGTCTTCCCCATCGCCCAACAGCCACCCCCCGGCACACCACAAACAACAATGCAACTGGGTTGATTTACATCTCACTTTTTCCGTGGTCTTTTGTACGGTACCTATAGTTGTCATTGTCGTCTTGTCACTCTCGACCGGCGATGACGGTCTTATAGTTTTGTGTCAATCGATCCGCAACCCAGGCTATACTAGACCGCAATAATGGCCGTTATAATGGCAATCGAATGGACGTGAAATAATTTCCTACCGCCGTCGCCGCCGTGGCCGGTCTATTGTAGGTTGTCGTAATTTGGAACAAACTATAAGAAGCCAACAAACACGTGCCACTCTCTAATATAATCGATCACCCGGTGGAAATTCTATTGTGCTTAGGGTAGAGGCTATCGGCGAGCTGCCAGTTGGTCTGTGAATTAGGATTGGGTATTCCAATCATTATTAAGCATGTTCGGAGTTGTGGGTGAATCGTGACAGGTTGTGACCATGAAATGAGAACAATATCTCCCGGCAATGCTCGACATTGATAGGAATTTATTGGAACGTTGTTTAGGCATGTTGTTTATTCATAAAATATCATTTCAAATTGTAAAAAATGTAGCTTTGATAGAACGGAGGAACAACTTCTAGGGACTCCGGAAACGGGCCCTTGAAAAACTGGCATCAAATCTCAACTAACAATCTTCATAAGTTATACAATTTTTAATAGGACGATCGCAGTTGACAGTTGAAAATGAAACTGCTCTAAATTGGACAAACAAAAGTCAAATGAAAATGGTTGTATGCCATTTACTCGAAAGCCACTTACCAGAGGGTCATTCGCCAGAATGGATGACACGGTGCAGCAAAAATCCAACTTTTGTTCTGCCCAGCTCTGAATTTTACTTTTTTCTGATTGGTTTCGGTCAAAAACTAATTACTTTCGAGTTTGGACCCTCTCCGTTTTGACAGAAGCGTTCGAGCAAATTTTCGAGGTTTTTACGTTGCTATGTTAATATACATGTTTTCACTGAAACGAGCCACGGTGTTTTGGGTATTGAGCAGCTACCCTAAAATTTCACAAAATTTGTATCGGCCATCTTCGAGAAATCGTGTGACGGATGTTTTATCATGTATTCTTATTATGTTACCTAACTTTGCGCAGAGGCGATATCGTAACCAATGAGATACAACCGAGGTACGATTATTGATAGTTGAAAACTATAATGTTACCTGAGATAGTTGGTATTGAGCTATAATTTGATTCTTAATTGACAGAGTGATTGTGGTATCAGTTCTTCTAATAAAAAACGAACTTTGAAATCGGTTGATTAGAAGGGACGAAACCATTGAATTGACGCTTAACCCCTGATGCGATTATCTCGTGAGTCACTTGATGGATTATTGAATTTCTTTCACCAATTGAATGTTCAAGGTGGCTTTATTGACTGCTATAGATGTGTTTGGAATATGGGGTTCTTTAATTTTCAGAGGAGTCAGATAGCCCATTTCAAGTTGTGCTGGAGTTCAGATGAAATGAACTACTAACAGCGAAATGTGTCTAAACTGGTTTTGGCTCCATGGACCATAATGTGCATAAATATCAGTTCATTTATATGCAAATCAGATGTTCTAGTTTATCCAAAACATGCTGGAGTACAGGTCATATTATGTACTCTATCAACCACGACTGTTACAATCCAAGCAGGTCCATAAAGCCCATGTGCATGGCTTACATTTCAGTTATATGAAAAACAGGTGTTCTAGCTTCTCCACATCATGCGGGAGATTAGATCAAATGATCTACTAGATCTACTACTACTGTAACAATGTCGATAGCAACAACATATATCCAAGCAGGTTCATAAATCTCAAGCGCATAATTTACAAATATTATACTGATAACTTGTGTTACACCCGAAAGGAGGTGAAAGTAGACCACATTTGGAGCAAAAATTTTTATAGCAAGGTAGGTCGAAAAATCATTCCTTATCGAGTTATTGACTAACCTTACCAATCAGGCTAAGGCCTTGTTTTCCTCTGCTGTCCGAAGAAGTCGTCTCCACTCTAGTCAATCCTTGGCCACACTTCGCCAGCCTCGTAGTCTGCGAAGGGTCCGCTTGTTCGATCCACCTTGCCCGCTGCGTGCCTCTTCTTCTTGTTCCTGTTGGGTCACTTGCGGCATTCTTACGACGTGCCCAGCCCACAGTAGTCACCCAATTTTTGCAATGTGGACGGAGGATGGATCTCCCAGCAGCTGGTGTAATTCGTGATTCATTCGCCTCCTCCACGTTCCGTCATCCATCTGCACTCCACCGTAGATGGTACGCAACACCTTCCGTTCGAAAACACCAAGGGCGCGTTGGTCCTCCTCGAGCATAGTCCAGGTCTCGTGGCCGTAGAGGACCACCGGTCTAATCAGCGTCTTGTAGACAGTCAACTTCGTGTGGCGGCGAATTTTATTCGACCGGAGCGTCCTCCGGAGTCCAAAGTAGGCACGATTCCCTGCCATTCCCTGCCCCTCGATTTCGTCACCGTCAATCTGAACTCAGGATGGGAGGCCAACATTGTCTAGACATTGCCAATCCGCCTAGCTTCAGCCTTCAGTCTGATGTACGTTTCCGCCATCGTCTCAAAGTTCCGTGCCATGATGTCGATGTCATCGGCGAAGCCAATAAGCTGGATGGACTTTCTGAAGATCGTGCCACTCGTGACTATCCCTGCTCTTCTGATCACACCCTCTAACGCGATGTTGAATAGCAGACACGAAAGTCTATCACCTTGCCGTAGCACCCTTCGAGATTCAAAGGGAATCGAGAGTGCCCCCGATACTCGAACAACGCACATCCCTCAATCCATCGTCGCCTTGACCAATCGCGTCAGTTTAGGAATCGCGAAAATTAGGTCCGTGTTAGCGCGGGCACCCATGAATTCTGCCTGGTATTGCCACACGAACTCTCTTGCAAATGGTGACACGCGACGGCATAGCATTTGGGAGAGTACATTGTAGGCGGCACTCAGCAGTGTGATCGCGCGGTAGTTGCAGCAATCCAACTTGTCGCCCTTTTTGTAGATTGGGCATACGACACCTTCCATCCATTCCTCCGGTAATATCTCCTCCTCCCAAATCTTGGCAATTGCCCAGTGCAGCGCTCTAGCCAGTGCTTCACCACCGTATTTTAATAGCTCACTTGGTAGTTGATCTACACCAGTTGCTTTGTTGTTCTTCAGCCGACCGATCTCCTCCTCAACTTCTTGAAGATCAGGGGCCGGTAGCCTGTCGTCTTCTGCGCGTGCTCCAAGGTCTGTTGCCGTGCCACCTACGTTTTCTGCTGCATCACCGTTGAGGTGCTCGTCATAGTACTGCTTCCACCTCTCAATCATCTCACACTCGTTCGTGAGAAGGCTACCGTCCAAGTCCTTGCACATAACGGTTTGCGGCACGTAGCCTTTGCGCGAACTATTTAGCTTCTCGTAGAACTTCCATGTGTCGTTTACGCGGTACAGATTTTCCATCGCCTCGCGATCTCGGTCTTCCTGCTGACGCTTCTTCCTTCGCAAAACCGAGTTTTGTCTGTTCCGCGCTTTCTCACCCGTGCTGCATTCTTCTACTCTACTAACAATTGGCATTCGCCGTCAAACCAGTCATTTCTTCGGTCCGGGATTGCAGTACCTAGTGCCGCTGCAGCAGTACTGCCTATGGCGGAACGGATGTCCCTCCAGCCATCTTCAAGAGAAGCTGCGCCAAGCTGCTCTTCCGTGGGTAGTGCAACTTCCAACTGCTGCGCGTAGTCCTGGGCAACTCCGGCGTCCCGTGGTTGTTCAATGTTCGGTCGTGGCGTTCGACTTTGACGGGTGTTATGCACCGTCGAGAGTTTTGAGCGCATGCATACTGCAACTAGGTAGTGGTCTGAATCTATGTTCGCACTGCGGTACGTGCGGACTTTGATAACGTCGGAGAAGAATTTCCCGTCGATTAGAACATGATCGATTTGGTTTTCTTTGTGTTGGTCAGGTGGCTTTGTGGATATCCTTGTGGAGGAAATAGATACTTCGAACTACCATACCCCGAGCGGCTGCAAAGTTCACGCATCGTTGGCCGTTGTCGTTCGATACGGCATGCAGGCTGTTTGGCCCGATTGCCGGTCTATTCATTGACTCCCGTCTGAGTGTTCATGTCGCCGATGACGATTTTGACGTCCCGTTGTGAACAGCTGTCGTACACCTGCTCCAGCTGCGCATAGAACGCTTCTTTCTCGTCGTCGGGTCTTACTTTGTGTGGGCAGTGCACGTTGATGATGCTGTAGTTGAAGAAACGGCCCTTAATCATCAACTTGCACATCCGCGCGTTGATCGGCCGCCAAACAATCACGCGTTGGCGCATCTTACCCAGCACTACAAAGCCGGTTTCCAGCTCGTTGGTGGTGCCACAGCTCTGGTAGAAAGTAGCCGCTCGATGCCCACTTTTCCATACCTTTTGTCCCGTCTAGCAAAGTTCATGCAGTGCTACGACTTCGAAGTTGCATGGTTGACGTTCGTCATAGATTACCTATCGCAGCCCGGGAAGCCAAGCGATTTGCAGTTCCATGCTCCGAGTTTCCAATCGTAGTCCTTATTTCGTCGCGTAGGTCTGTGCCGATTGTTTCGATCCGTATTTCTTTCTTCAGTATTTGCAACTTTATGTTTTTTTCAGGGCGGCTTGTTGGGCCTGCTCTGGGGCCGGTCTCGCCGGCACAGCACTGAACAGCTCTGTTTAGAGTCTCACACTGGCACTAGGACGGTGATCAGCCGCTTCTAACATGGAGAACATATGCCGTTTTGAGCTGCACCTCCATGGTGAACAGCCGCTCGGTTTTGGTGAAGCATTTCATTTATCACCGTACTATGGTTACCGCGCCAGTGTTCGCGTCGCACCTCTTTACTTTGCTATTGCCGGACTCGGAACATCGCCCAGGCTACGCCACCCAGCTGTGTCTATGTTTCAGCTGGTAGTCTTTTGTTATCATATGACTTGGGGAGGCGTGAAGCAGGAACTTGTGAGGACCAGAGCTAGGTATTCCGCTCCTTCCAGGTTGTCAACTCACCATTTTGTAGCGAGTTATTGAGCAATTCATTTTCTACTGATCAAAGATCATTTTACTCGAGTATTCATAAGCAATAAAAAACGTTACACGACCGTGCACGAAGAAAAAAATACTACCCAAATTAGAGTTCTTTTTACTTAATTTTGAGTTGAGCCTCTCACTTGACTTTGTTATTGTTGTCAAGGTTTGATCATAGTAGCCAAGTACCCACCCGACCCACCGTTCCATACATTTTTTGCTGCTAATTTGGTCTACTTTCACCTCTTTTCGGGTGTAACACGAATCACCAGTCACCCTGTATATGAAAATCAGATGTTCTGTAAGTCTAGAGATCTTCAAACAAGTTCACACTTTTGGGGCAGTTTAGAGATCTGTAAAAATTAGTTTCGATAAATTCAGTACAGCTCCATGAATTCCAAGAAAGTTTCGATAAACTTTTGGAAGTTTCTTGAAATTTCAGGGAAGTACAGAACATTCCTGAGAAATATAGAAAATTTCATTCATATTTTGGAAACTTTACAGTATTCCAGAAATTTTCAGGAAAATTTGCAAGTGAAATGCATTTTGAGCCTCCCTTAGCTCAGCCGGTAAAGGCGCTTCTACACAACAAGCTGAAGGTGGCTGGTGTCGATTCCCGGTCCGATCTAGGATGCAAAATTATACTAATGCAAAAATTGTACAGGCATCGAAAGCTCTCAATTTATAACTCTAAGTTGAGAGCACGCAATAAGCTAATATGCGGTAAGCAATAAGCTTGAAATGCGAAGAAGAAGAAGCGTTGTAAGAATTGTGCGAACTTCAAGGTATCTTCGAGAACATCAAAGAGCATCTGTGCAGTCCAATTAAATTAACTAAAACTCAGGAAAACTCCACAAAATTTAGAAAAGTTCTGAGATCTTCAGGGAAGTCCTCAGAACTTTAGACAAGTTTTGAGACTTTTAGGCACTTCGGGAATGTTCCAAGTACTTGAAAGATGATCAGAGAAGTTCAGAGGAACTTTCAAGAAGTAATCATCATGGAAAATGTCAAACATTTCAGGAATGTTCCAAGCATTTTAGCAATATTGCGGGGTCTTAAGGGAAGATCCATAAATATTAAGAAAATTGATGACCCGAGAACTTCTTGAAGATTAAGTGAATATAACCATGGCTAGCTGTTTTTTCATCTCTTTGCATTGCTTATCCTGAGGAGCATAGAATTCCTGGTCTCAGGATAGTAAGAATAGAGCTGATTCGTCTGCTATTTATCAAACACAATATCCCGGATAGGGCTCTCCTACCTATAACCCTAAAAAAATGCCCTAAAACATCTCCTCAAAAACATATTTCAACTTTCACTGCTAGTTAGTAATGTAAACGAAAATTCTCAAGCTACAAATCAGTGAACCGATTGGCACCATAATCTCATTAGGGCTCCCATGACGCCATTCAAAGTAGAACACGATAATCGAATCCGATGAGTTGCGATTACAATTTTCAACACTTCGCCAGAAAACTTTGACCATAAGCTAAATATTTTCACCACACCGATCATGCAATCAGCAATCATTCAGTTGGGGTCCTAATGGAATGACAAACGAAATTTTGTTTGATCACCAGTTGAGTAGCTAAAATTGCGGCTACGGCTTGTGCATTCAATTTTACCCGTCTCAGCAGTTTTTGCAAATGCAAGCGAAACCATTCTACATTTCCGAAACGAATCAAATCAATTTATTTTCCCAACACACTTTTGACCGCAAAGCTCCCCTGATCTGCCCTGGTAAATCACAACATTTCTCGGTCAACCGCTATGCCCTCGCCGACAGCTGGAACATAATGCACCATAAATGAAATTTCCCAACAAAAGCCACGCGTACGGCCGCGATTTAGTTTGTGCGCTGCCCTACTTCCTCCTTCCTTTCCGATTCCGCGACAAACCACACATTTAGCATCCATCTCCCACCACAGACTGCCCAAACAGCAATCACGCAGGGGATGCTGCGCCTTACCGACCGACGCCGACGGTGGAGATGAAAGCAAAATTGCGATTTAATGCTAATAGCGAATTAAATAGACTAACCCGAGACTCCATTGCAAATTAAATTTTTCACCCTTCCCTCAGTTGACAGCGCCACCGTGGGTTATTGGTTGCGGTCCGTTGCAGCGGAGGCAGGAGGGTGTGGGCGAGAGATATATCGGTTCCAAACAGGGCTGTCGCGTGTGCATAAAGTGAATCATCGTCCCAGTGAGGTACCTTATGGTATTATGTACCTTTCACTTATTTGGTGTGTTTAGGATTTGATCGTTTGGGTCGGACTGACGGAAGGTTGCGAACAAAGATGAATCCAAGGTTGCAAATACTCATTTTAGCTTAAACAATGTTTTTCTAAATTATGAAATAATTAGATGCCATGATCAAATTTTGAATTGGTAGGATACAAGAAGAGGTTGCAAAGAATGTGTTTGACATATCAAACCTGTTTATTTCACTTCATGAGAGTCACAATCAGCGATTTTTCACAAACTCACTCACTCACTCACTCACTCACTCAGCGATAAGAAAATCGCTGATTGTGACTCATAGAAAGCTAAATTTACAGGTTTTATGTTTCAAACGCATACTTTGTAACCTCTTCTTGTAAGTTACAAGTTAAACATGCCATCATACCATCTTTTGGTTTTATTATTCCGAAAAACATTATTTTAGCTGAAATGAGTATTTGCAACCTTGGATGAATCCCTTCTAAGTTTTCGCCGTCAGATGCGAAACGATACAAAAACAATGGCGCGAGCGGGTCTCTAATTGATTGTTCGTGAATAATTAAAAAGGGTCTGCGGATCCATATGCTACAGGTTGTTTTCCTGTAGGCTAGCAGGTACCATTCCGAGGATGGTTGACCCTCGGTTGATAGATTAAATTGACGCTCAGTGAAATTGGAAAAGTTGCTTTTGTTCGGGTGAAGGTGGAACGAAAAGGAACCAACCCATCGAGGTCAAAGACACCAATTCGTTTCCGGTAGAACAAATTACACTCATATCCGTTTTGATGCGATTTACATATTTTTCATTTTGTCCTCATTTAGGATGAGAACAGAAATTTCAATGCCACCGAATTTGTTTGAACAATTTCACACGATCAAAAACACGGACCATAAAAATCACTTAAAACGTAATTGAGTGAGCAGCACCCCCTGTGGACAGCCATGGCCAATTCACATTTCCTTTAAACTCACCGCTGTCATATTAAGTTATCTACTTGACAAAGTGGTAAGCATGTACCAAAATTCACACCTTCATAGTCGAAGAGGTTTCATTTACACTTTTTCCTATGAAATGTATTGTTGTGTAGTATGTTGTATGTAGTATGTAGTACTACAGAATGTAAGGGTGCCAATGAAAATGTTTATCTTGAATTTACGAAACCGTTCACACGTTGAATGTAACTCAAATTTAAGTGGGAGTAAAATTTTACTCAGTCTTTGAGTGTCGTACGGTTTTGAAAATTTTAGTAAATGGAACTCTAATATGAGTCAGATTCAATGGCCGTACATATAGAAAACGTGTTTTACATCGAAAAAAAAAACCTGTTCAAAATTTGGGTTCAATCGGCATGATTTGAACTTTAACGATTTTTGTTTATATTACTTCTGCGTGAAGTTAACGATTAATATAGTTGACAATACACAATTTTTACACTGCCATACTCTACCGGAACTATCAACTTTATACTTTCATCTCATCATCTATCGTATAAAATTACTACTTTAAGCCTGTTTTTTGAAACTTAGCATCTTCAACTACCTACATGAATTGAAGTTTGAGTTTTTTTGAAAATCAAAAAATCACGGAAGTAGGATTAACTACCCCATTTCCAGCCTATTAAGCACAACCCGCACTTAGACTTCCTTAATCTAGCGCAGTTTAGCACCAAACGTAATGCTATTATTACTGATGGCTTCCAAATTTATTTACTTTTCCGTATGTACCTTAAGATTTGATAAAGAGAAACCAATCGTTGAGATATTGTCAAAAGTCTAACACTGCTTCTTGACGCCAAACTCGGCTTACGGATTCTAAACGCGGCCTAACGCATTGAAACGCCAATGCATTCACTTCGGCCTATCGGATGAAGATAAAACATGATTCGGTCGGAGCGCTTCTTTTGTTTTTGGGAATAATGGGTGCAAACCTTCGCGTTCTCATTGACTTCGTTCGGTATCGTACCAAACGCATAATTGGCTTGTTAACTCTAAAATCGTGCATTTATTTGAAGTTTTCTGCTCGATAGGCCCAAAATAGGTGATTAGGCCGAAGTAGTTCTCTACCCTACATGACATTTCGGTTATCGTATTTTTGTATATAGCAAAGGACTTAAAAATGAATGAAACGTCGAGGTCTGGTGTTATCTCGAAACAACTGGTCAACAATCGACTTCATGGGATTTTTTTTTTCGTGACCGGATCCCTATACATGGATCATTGATGAATTGGTTCATAAACTATTCACAACTCTTTCTCCAGACTACAAAATAAATTTAAACTATCACTAGCCTTTGGGGGCCTCATAGCCAAGTCAGTAAAGACACGGTATTACCAATCCGAAGGCGGCGGGTTCAATTCCCGATCCGGTCGAGGGAATCTTTCGGGTTTGGAACTTTTCTCGACTTCCCTGGGCATAGAGTATTATTGTGCTTACCACACAATATACAAATTCATGCATAGGTATTGGCATCGAAAACTCTCAATTAATAACTGTGCAAGTGCATTTAGAACACTAAGTTGAGAGCACGCAATAAGCTAATATGCGATAAGCAATAAGCTTGAAATGCGAATAATAATAAGAAGAAGAAGCATTTGGTTCGCGATTACTTACACTTATTATTAATTAAGGAGGTCTTTTTAGTATCCAAAATTTCAGAATGCACACCAAAATCATATGAATGTATCTAAACATACTCCAGCAAATAAAATATTCACTCTCTTGTAGCTTCCATTTCCCGGTGGTTTTCACCATACCGGGATTCAGGAAATGTTTATTTGACATCCTGGAAAGTGAATAAAGATAGTAAATTGTTTTAAAAGTCGTGTGTTTATAATTTTTTTACGATGCTCTGAAATGTATGTTGATTTTTTCACCTTCGAAGAATGATTTAAAAAAAGGAGATTTCTTCTATACTAGGGACACCAAATTGTGTGAAGTTATTCTTCTGCAGACATTTTGGAGACAAGTTTGAAGTTGTTTGAAGACAAGCGCAAACTGACAAAAAATTTAAGCTGGCATATGACAATTTTTTGATAAATAAATCTTGTTTTTTTTTACAGTCACTTTAACACTTTTATAGCGATAAGCTCCATGGAAGATAATACGCCAATCTCTTACTATCCTAGATTTTGCTACGCACCACGGCGTACCTATTATCCTCAATTTAAACCTCGGATTTCACTTTAATACCCCAATATCGGGGTATTGAAGAAAATCCGAGATTTTCAACAAGTACGCAGCCAAAACAAACTCTGGCTCTCTCCGCTATCACACAGACACATACTAAACAAATGTCATTTGCATAAAAAAAGAACAGGACTAAAAATTCTCGCGTCACTTTTTAAAAGGTCCTATCTACATTGATCGATTCTCTTCATCGACTTTCTCTTTGAATCGTGGCCGTGTTAAGATATTTCCGGATATTTTCAACTAACACTTCGATGTAAGAAGCAAAAATCTAGCTTTTAAAACGACAAATACTGCAGGAAACGTTTTTGTAGCCAAGTTATTTAAGAAAGAGAGATTCGATGAAGAGAATCGATCAATGTAGATTTGTTTATTTTAAAATTGACGTGAGAATTGTCCGATAACGACATTCGTACCCGGCTCCTGAATCCAACCGCCCTTTCAGCGGGCAGGACTCGTCAGGTTTGTCCAAAAAACCCACAGTCAAACCAGCGGCTTCATCTGCAGTAGCCAGCGTGGACAATTAACAGCCACCACTTCAACCCAAACGGATATCGTTCCGTCGATTTGGAGCGATTATGAGTGTCACTAGAATCACTTTTTTGTCACTTGGTGTCGAGTCACGTCACTGGAGCGATTATGAACGTCACTTTTCGATCACTTTTTGTAACTCAGTAACACAGCAAAAAAAAATGTAATATCGATCAATATAATTCAAGCTGATGTATGAAATAATGATGTAATAGCAAAAAGCAGATACAATATTACATCAATGGATGTTATTTTGTTCGTAAAATCGATGTACATTGTACAACGTTATATTACACAACCGATGCGGTGCGGATTGACCTGCTTGCAGCAGTTTGGATGTATTATTCAACAACTTTTTTTTCTGTGAATGACCCTAATAAAAATACTACAAACGAACGATAGCCCAAGTGATCGAACTATTCCACAAATGGTTTGGATGATCTCCTTAACATGTCGTTAAGAAAAATAACCATAACAAATTAATTAGGGGAGTAACCTCACATGGTTACTGACAAGTGAAAGCAGTGTTTTTAGAAACTTGAATGACGAGTCGTGTCAGTGGTGATGTTTTGTAATAATATTTCAAAAACTGCCCATAAGTACAAATATTACTTACGTTATTCACTTCGATTTCTTCAATAAAATATTTTACTGTAAAGTATTTTGTTGGAGAAATCGAAAAAATCAATCAACGGACAATTGCGCTCTTTTAGCTCTTCTTTGGTGGCGTGGGTGATAGATGCAAGTTATCAAAATGTAGGAAACATTTCAATAAGGTAAAATTTGCCTTTTTAAAATATTTTCATAAAAAAATTGATGTTTTACCATTAAGTCTTAACCAGGGTATCAAAAATATCGTAAACCGACAAAATGACTAGCAAAACGCGAGTCAAAACAAGTAACGGTAAGCATATACAATTTAGCTTTCAATTCCTTCCACCTTAAACGAGTACTAACCTTGATTTCAATAACTCTTTTTCTGATTTTTTATTTTGATTCCTTTGTTCCAACTTTCTTTAGAAAACACAACTAGCAGTTGAACTAGCTTCAAAAAGTGGATTTCGTACATTGCGATAATGCCTGTGTTAAATTCAAATAGCGGAAATTAATAATTCAAACTGTAAATAATTAGCAGTGCAAAAGATTTGTTTAGATGAAGATTTTTGTAATATTTGAAACAAGAGAAAAGTTATAAGGGATGCATGAAATCCATTGAAATTATCGACTGAAATTTAAGCAGAGCCTCAATATATTGGAATGATTGTAATATTCCAGTTTTATGAAGTATTTCAGAATTCCGAAAGATTTTTTACTCGTATCTGGATTCTAACCGTCATTTCATGAAGGATATTGGTTGGAAATGCTATCTAGTATGACACTTTAGTGTGATAATTTATAAGCTAGATGGTGGTCTAAAGAGTGTATGTAGATAGTTCCGCTAGAGTATGGCACACACCCCTCACCATCCCTCTCCAAAGGGGGAGTTTGGTAAAGAGAGATGAAAAAACCGATTTGTACCTTCCTTAAAAGTTGTCCTAGCTCGCTATTCTAATATCTATATGCAATCTTCACACTACCGTACTCTAACGGAACTATCAACTCTATGCTTTCATCTACTCCATCTATCGTATAAAATTACCACTATAGTCTGTTATTTTAAATTAGCATCTGCAACTACAATAAAACTTGTAAATTTCCCTTTTAGAGCATCACAATTAGCGATTTTACGATTCGTGAACGCTCACTGTAAGTGAACACCCACGAATCATAAAATCGCTGATTGTAATGCTCTGAAAATGAAATGAACAAGATTTATAAGTAAAGGATATGAACTAGCCTACGGCTAAAAAATCTCCTAAATAAAGGAAGAAAACAAAAAAAAAAAAGGATTTATAAGAGTTGGTTGGAAATGCTAACATGAAGCTTTAGTGTGATAATTTATTAGCTAGAGAATGATCTTTTAGAAGAGAGTAGGTGGATAGTTCCGTTAGAGTACGGCAGTATGAAGATTGAATAGAAGCTGAAAATGAGCGAAGGGCCATTAATGCGACAGTTTTTAAAGATAGATGCACATCTTTTGCCTAACCCGTACGATGTACGCGGAGACTTGAAGTATGGGATTAAACCGAGGGGGACGACTCTACGATGCAAAAAAGATTGTGTTTTGCTGTGGCTAGCTGCGCGCACGCTGAGTAGATAGAAAGAAGATTGATGACGATTCTGAAGATTTCCTGCAAAAAGATGATGAGCGATGCAAGTAGATGCGACAAAGGAAAGAAGATTTTTCGAAGATTGGTTCGCTAGTGTGAGATTTGTTGAGCATCTAGACTTGATATTTAGATGTGTCGCCCCCCTCGGATTAAACCCATGATTTTCTGCTCAGTAAGCAAAAACGATCCCTCCAGGGTCATCGAGCATCTCAGAACCATAACGCTTCGCGACAATACAGGACTACGTTTTCGCTTGATATGCAAATAGTTTCCAAGGTTAATGTTCAATATCAAATATACAAATGATGGTGGCGATTTATTGTGCTGTGGAAGAGCTTGAAATTAAATCCATGATTTTCTGCTCAGTAAGCAAATCGATCCCTCCAGGGTCATCAAGCATCTCATAATCCACAGTGCTTCGCGTCAAAGTCCGAATATATGGATGAACTATCTATTATTGAATAACTATTATTTACGATAATTACATGAAAGAAATAAAATATAAACTACAAACAAAACGTGACTACTAAAATCTCAAAAAGATATTCTCACAAATATATTTCATGCAACCAGGAATCTCAAAACCATTAGACCCTATAATGATACTCTGCACATGTTAGACACAAGAATAGGCCAAAAAGCAAGCGTCCGACTCACAAAACCTGCCAAATCCACTTGCAGTCAAAATCAACGGTTCTACAAATCGCGAGCGCTCACGAATCATAAAACCGCTGACTGCGACACTCTGAAAGCGAAATTGACAGGCTCTATGCGTCAAACACCCGCCTTCCAATCTCCTCTCGCATCCAACAACACAAATCTCCACTAAAACACCTAACGAATAAAACTCCGAAAATCACTTTTTCTGCCTATCTTTCTATTAGGCCTGCGGACATGCGTTAGCTTCGAAACTTCTAACCAAACTGGGAAAATTTTCAGATTACAAAAAAAAAACTTTTAAACGTAATTACAAAATAAATATTGATTATTTTACGCAAAAACGAGCACTTTTGTATCGTATGCTAAAAATAAAGTATTAATATAATTAAATGCAAAATTTACTAGAAAATCATTACTAAATTGGTGAGAAGTTTCTAATAAGCCCTCCCAGTTCTTCGGTATACAGAACAAATCTGATACTATAATCAGAATTGCTCAGTCTGCATGAAGCAGCCGATTTCATCAAGGAAGTTCTATTAACAACCAAGAATTAATCGTTTGAGGCATACTGAAGCATTAAGAAGGTGATATGTGTCACTATAGGAAATCATCATCGTAGCAAATATAAAGAAATTAAACTTTGCTTCAGTACCGTCAACCTCCATGTCCATGGGGAGGGGGTAGTAACTGTTAGCTACTGTTAGGAGAAACTCATTGTTATTAAAATAATTTACTCATTAATGAGTAATGCCACCTTTATCAAAAATGGGTTAACCTTTACTCACAAAAGGGTACTTGACTGTTACCGTGCAAGCGTAGGGTTTGTTTTCGTTTTGTTGTTTATTTTTACTTTAGAATGACAGTTCTTACAGCAAACAAAAAATTTCTCACAGCTTACAAAAAATTTCATCTCACTAACACACGCAAATCGCACCAATCTTGTGCACACGTCAACTAAGTGTGAACAAAAACAAACAGTTGCTGCCTGTAGTGGAATCAATGTACCATCTTCTGTATTGTATTGAATCCCTATCAATAAAATTCAATAGTTTGTATGCCTGTCAGGATGGCCAGATAATTGGTCGTGTTTAATTTTCATCAAGTATTACGCAACGTAGGAAAGTTCTGCCCGTGCGTGATCAAAGGTCTTAAGAAAGTCCTGTACATATTTTCCAAGACTCATGGATGATCAGGTTTTATTCTGAAGATCTTGAATTCTCCTATCATTCAAATAATGTCTATCCGGTTGGTCAGATACTATTACAAAGACCTTCGGAATATCAAAGATATTAAGGAAGTTATCTGGAATTGTTTCAAAACTTCAGGATGAACAGGCACAATTTAGAAGATCTACACCTGTTTATCAATTCAAATCACGTCTCTTACGTTTTATTTTTATACCGGGCTGCTCAAAAATTATTCCAAAAACATCCAGGATATCAAAGATCTCAAGCTATGGCTATTTTTCAAAGACTTCAGAATGATCAGATTTTATTCTGAAGGCCTTCTGATGTTCTATCATGATAACAAGTTGCTCACAAATAATTCCAAAGTGCATCAGGATATCAAAGATCTCAAGAAAGTCCTCAGAATATTTTCTCAAGACTTCAGGATGAACAAGGAGGAACAGGTATTATTCTGAAGATTTAGAAGTGACCAATAATTCAAGTCACGTTTCTCAGATTTTGATATGATATTTTTTCAATACTTCAGGATGACCAGATATTATTCCGTAAATCTAGAACTGCCCAACAATTCAAATCACGTCTTAGATATTTGTGCGCCTTTTGAGCTAAGAGGATCCCCAAAACAGGGGGCAGAGAACGAAGTTTATCATAAAAAATTAAAGAACTTTCAAGAACTTTCGTGAAAAGTTTTCGTAATATCAGAGAAGTTTAAACATTTTTGGACTTCTTGTAAGTTTCTTAAACTTCCGAGGGGGTCAATGAACTTTGTTAAAGCTTTTGAACCCTTCGAAGCAACTCTTAACTTTTAAAAAGTTCTCTGAATGTCCTGGAAAATTCTGATCTTTACGGAAGCTTAAGAATGCAAGCAATCCCCAGGATCCCTTTATTAACCAAGAGAATTGTGAGGAAGAATCTGCGACGCTTTGCATTGTAGCTGAGAGAAGTTCCTAGACCGGCAGACCTAGGCCGATGTTTGCTTCTGGATCAGTCCAGAAGTGAAGTGAAGTACATTTGTGGTTTGCAGCCGGTAATCTTTTTCCTTGATTTGTTTTCCGTACCAGTGCACAGTGGTCCAGAATGCAGAGATATTAACATTGGAAGAGTGCATATTTTTAGTATACAAACGTCAATAACTCTTGATCGGCGAAAGATATTGACAAGCTTTGTGGAGCAAAAATTTGCGCCTTCTTAAGATCTAAAAGTTATTTGAAGACACCATTGCTGAGAAATTCGATATAAGAAAAATATAGCTAAAACCCTGTTTTTTAAGAGCCACCCTAACTCAATTCAAGAAAATAGCTCTAAATCGGCCAATTTAAGAGATACAAAAAAGTTATTTTCAACAAAGTTGCTTGAAATTAGCTCAGCTATAACTTTGCCGAAGAATGTATACCTTAATTTATTCAAACAAAAAAGTTAGATTTTTGATTTAAATGATAATAGGAACCACCTTAGAATTCATTGTCATAAAAATGAGGGCCTAACTATAAGGAACAACTTTGTAGAAGAGACTTTTAGTCTAAAGTTTCAATTTCAGGCTCAAAACATATCATTCCACCTAAATCTGCATTCTGTACCACTGTGCAGTGCTACCGACGCCAGGACCACCGTACCTACCGTACCTGGACCACAGTTAAGTAATATTGACTGATTCTCTTCGTCGACTTTCTCTTTTGATCCCCACGACCATGTAAAGACATTCCCAGGTATTTTTCAATTAGAGAAACGAGGTATTAGGTGTTTTGTTTTGGGCAACACAAAATTGTTTCTATTTTCGTTGCGATAGATTTTCGATTTTGATGCGAAAATGAAACAGAAATGAGGTAGCGGGCCTAAATGTTGCCTTTAGGAAGAGTAAGCAGAGTATTGTCTGGTAGCATTAAGATGTCAATTTGTTTACATTTGTTACATACGACCTATTCACAAAATGCACTCCAGAACTATCAGTTGATTGACAGCTCTTTCGCGAATGCACTAACACATAGACACTCTCTACAATACGAGAGAGAATGGATGCGTGCTTTTATAGTTTATTCCTCTCTTGGTGCTTACCGAATCGAGGATAAGGATTTAATCCAGATTTCCCAAAATCCGGATGAAATCGCGTATTATCCTCGATGGAGCTTACCGCTATTAGTGTCATTCGTGACCTGTGAGATTTGAAGTCGTGACTTTGGTGTAAGAGGTATGGATGGTAACCACTATGCCGGGGTCGCCCCCCAATAAATCTAGTTTATGGATTCATATTTTAAGCTCCATCCTGAATATGTCGAATATGAATAATGTAACCAAAATATTTCAGAATCAATCTTGATTCACTTGAATATTCACAGGACTTCACTGAAATCTTCTATTAGCTGGAGTTTTTTGAAATGTGATGAAGAAGAAGAAGAAGAAGAAGAATAAGAAGAATAAGTGCGTGGAATTAGTTGGATTCCAAATGCTCAAAGTTTTAGGTAATTGTATTTTGCAACTAAGGCCAAACATAAATTATTCGATTATGTTTATAAGTCTGTTTTTCTGTTATAATTCGGTGTGATGACTAATATCTAGTATTCAGCAATAACAATAAGTATTTGTGTTCAAATCTGCTTCCAAAATCATCACTGATAAACAGCACCTGTATTCAAGTAGGTACCTTGAAAGGTGTTTATATCTTAGGTAAATATCCAACGGAAATTATAGATGGATACTCATTTTCACTGTTCATGAGAAGATGTGCGTGGCCTTCGTTAGCTTATGGCAACTACCATAAAAAAGCACACAATGTTTGATAGAGTGCTCACATAAATTATATATTCATCGCAATTTTTAAGCCTTCTACGATGCATGCCGTCAGCAAACTAGTTTCTAATTGTATTGTGTAAGGAGTTTCGTCTGGTACTCTGAACCCATATTCAGGCTTATTCTGCGAGACGTGAGATGAATCTCCGTGCAAATCAATTGGAGAGTCACCGCACAAGAGGTGACTATTGTCAACTCACCTTCCTTTAGTTGTGAAGATTTTCGAAAAGCATATTACCGCCGTATCCAAATGAGATGTCATCAACTACCGTGGAATAGTTTTTGAACATGCCTTAATAAAACCGCTATTTTCTCAGGGCAAGCATTATTTTGAGTTAGCCATGACATCATGTCAGGTCCATGCACCACCATAAAATTGCTGTCTCACATCCTATCGCATGGTGGACCAAGTTCAAACGGTTGCCATTTATACCGATTTTTCAGCAGATAATACGATGAAGTCAGACAATAGGTTGATGCCTTCTAGGAAAATAGGTTTACAAAATCCAGGGAAGTCGGACGACACATTCAAAGAAAGTTGGAAACAATTTCCGATGAAAGTTGGAAGAAACATTCGAGGGAAGTTTGAGCAACTTTCTTCCGAAGTCAGAAATCAGAGCAACTTGCTTGCTAGGTGAAAATCAGGTGAACCTTTCCAGAGAAGCCGGAAGAAATATTCAGGGAAAGTGGTACAAACTGAATGAAGATAGATAGAAGTAGGGCGAGGTGACATACATTTTCGGAGGAAGTTGGAAGAAACTTTCCTTAAAATTGTAAACCTGCGCTAACCACGAGACAACCGCGAGAATTCGGTTCAATTCCTGTAACTCTACATTTAAGATTAAGATTAGGAATTTAAAATGCAAAAGATAACTTGGCTTTGTAAAGTCTATTCGTTTGAGCCATAAATTTACTAAAAAAAAACTCAGGATTCGGAAGAAAGTTCCGGGAAAAGTCAGAAGAGGCTTCCGGGGGAAGTCAAAAGGAACTTTCATGCAAGGATGCCAGGTGTTTTGAGAAAAAGTCTTCAACGAAATCGTAAAAAAATCTTCACTTGTATTTTCCACTTCTTTTTAAGTTGGAAAGCGTGGGGTAAGGTTTTAAATAAGAGAAAATTGTTTTTGCAATATTAAAACGATGAAATGCTCCTTAAACCTTGGAAAGATGCTCTTTTACTGCTTAGCTACTCAGATTTACTGCTCTGTCCGAGGAGCGGAGTGCCGGGCAAACATTTGCATGGTGTGCACTTTGACCGCATTGACGTAGGTAATGGGGGTGACTAGGGTGCCTGCCCCCCTCCAGAATGATCAAGGCTCTCGTCAGATTTTTGGAGGTTCTAATACCGACCATTTGAATTATGAAGCATATTAAGAAAACGCTCGTTCTAGACGCTTGTCCGTCACTCCACCCCTCTGACTTTTAAAAACACGAGCAGGACAGTAAATCTGTGTAGGTACACAGTAAAAGATTGTTAAACTTTAAATAATTTAGTATCGTAATTCCCATTCAATTACATTACAGGCTAATGACAAAATAAAAAATACGGATCCAATATATAGGGTTTTTGATTGAATTTCCGTCCTAATAAACACAACACGCGTATTACCTCTCTTTTTTGATCGGGTTTGAACAAAAAATTGAATATTTCTGCCAGAGATGACCTTTATATGTATTCTCCTTTCCATACGTACCGTTGGAATTGATAAAGAGTTACAAATGGTTGAGATTTTGTTTAAAATCCAAAACTGCTTCTTGATTCTAAATTCGTCATACGAGTTTCATTTCTTTAGATTAGATTTTCTTCATCCTACGGATAAACGTAGAAAAAGGGGATTCGCTAGGAGCGCTTCTTTTGTTTTGAGAACAATGAGCTTAAATATTCATACAATGCGCTCTAATAAGATTTATGTTGTAGCTAATGAACTAACGCATAGGAACAAACCTATTATTGATTTGTGCACGGTGAAATCATTGATATTATTGATCTTTTCTGATCGATAGAACGGAAATAGGCGATTACGACGAAGTAGCGCTCCACCCTACTTACTAGAATTATTTGTTTCGATGTACTAGACGCTCGAAGCTTTTGAAGGAATTTTCAAAACTGTGAAATTTAATATAAATTTCAATATCACCAGTAAAATTCGTCAGATTGTAAAACACGCAAATTTTAAAGGGGTTTTGGAAATTTTCAAAATCCTTAACCTTAAGAAAATAATAATCCAAACATAAAGAAACTTTCTAAATTCTGGAACGAAGAAATTGGACCTTATAATTGTTTCAAGGTCCCACATTTGAACACAAATACCGAATTATTAATTCTAGGAATATTTTTAAAGTTCCTGGAAAATCTCCATGATTTTTTTTTAACGAATTTCAATGCGAACATGATGATAATTAAAGGATAATTCCTAAGGAATTGTGAGAAGTATTCTTAAAGAGCTCCGACTGTGATGCCATTTTAGATACGAGAAGAACTGCAAGCGAAATCTATGGAATGATTCCAAAGTAATTCTGATGATCTTTCAATTCCTGGAAATGCTCAGTCGATTTGAGAAGAATTTATAGGTAGTTCTGAGGAGAATTCAAACGAGAAGATCATTCATTCTATTTTTTGGAGAATTCTAAGGTGAGAAGAAAATTCAAAAGATTATTTATGCATACTTATTAAGCAAGTGCGTGAATCATTATTATGCTTCAATTCTCATAGCACTTCAAGTGAATTGTGAGGAGACATTCAACGGGAGATCGAAGCATGATTCTACGGGTATTTTAGGGAATGCCAAGGTATGTGGATTAGGAATTGTGAGGAGAATCATAGGTTACTTTTAAGGGGAATTTCAAATTTTTGATCAATTTCAATCCTTTTTTGACTATAATTCCTGAAAAAAAAATATTAGAAGAATTCGATGGATGCTCTGAGGGTACTTCCCAAATAGTTCTTAGGTGTTTGCAAAGGATTTATTTTGAATTTATTCAATAATTTCTTTAAATTCAGCTGAAATATACATCTTGGGTCTCAGACTCACTATGGTCATACATAATTTTCGTTAAAACACTAAACCTTCAAATCATCAATGGAATTGTTCTTTGTGAGAACTGTTGAATTCTACTCAGAAATCACTAAAAATATTTTTCAGAAATCTCATTTCAAATTTTCTTAGGAATTAAATTGGAATGCAGTAATCACTAATCTTGGCCCTGTGAAAAATTGATTAGCCAGCAAATTAATGTTTACCGTTGAGCAGTTCCAGGCAAAATAATTAGAACAAAAATTTAATGTTTGAATCGACCTTTTCCGATTTGAATGAAACCTTGCATAATTGTTTTGCAAAAATTCGGCAAAATTTTCAAAATGGCATGTTTTAATTTAAAAAACATAGCAATATAGAATCATAGTGAAAATAAATTTCATGACCACTGTGATAGAGGTTTAGGATTGTTACTCTATAACTCGATGGGCTCTCCAAAATAGAGTTGTAGAAAATTCACTTTTTTTTTTTTTTCTTTGGTTTGTTTTTTCCGTCGATCTTGTTTTCCGTGCTGAGCACCAATGCTACCGACGTGTCAGGAAGGCAGCTCCCACACCTGGACCCTACCTATCGACCCATCAACTCATGAACCGGGGACAAACGGCTTTACTTTCCATCCGAAGGAAGGCGTGATCAGAGATGTTATGCCTCAGAACATCCCGGCGGCGCCGACTGGGATTGAACTCAGGCCTGATGGGGTGAGAGGTAATCACGCTTACCACTACACCGCCGGCGCCGTTAAGTAGAAAATTCACTGTATATCAACATTTATGCGTCCGATTTAAAAAAAAAAATTAACGAAAAGCTCCCAAAGAATGCAATCTTTTCGAATGTTTAAAATTTTGAACCCTGAAAAATTGACAAAAATCGTAGAACAACATTTTTTTTACCAAATTTTTGGAATTTATGTTAAAACGGTTTTCATGTAATTTGTACTTAGGAACTCATTTTTCGGGAAAAAAAATAAACAAAAAAGCGTAATCAGTTCATAGTTTTACCAAAAGTTCTGTTTCTACGATTTTTGTTAGTTCTCAAGTGTTCATGGTTTTAAATATTTATAAAAAAATAATTTTCATCAGCTTTTTTTGAAAAAAAAAAACAAATGTTGGCTCTAATGTTAGCTTATGGATCTAAGATTGGGCCCATCGCTAAAAATCTGCTATTTATCAATTTAATCTAGATGAACGCGTCATTGGGACGGTACTAATGGACATTTTTGGTTGCTATTGAAAATTGAGTTGATTGCTGAATTTATGTATGGGCCCAAATTAGGGACACTTAGGCCGAAATTACATACATTTCCCCTATATGGGTTCTATATTTTTGTTTGTATTTTAACCTCAAATAAAAAAGCAGTTTTGTTTATTTTTTTTTTTTACAAAAATGCATTATTGTTTTTCAACTTTGTCTCAGAAGTTATTTCGATCAGAAATGCCGGTTTTGTGTTACGATTGTTTGAACTTTTTCAAAGGCGTTATTTTGAAAATTATACATGTGTCAAAATGGCCGAATTGTAACAAAAATGGTAATCATAGCCCATGCCAATCAATTATGCAAAGTTTCATACAAATTGAAGAGAGCTATTTTGTTTGGAACTACTCAACTGTAAATATTAAATTGATGAATGATCAAATTTTTACAGGGTCCAACCTTTGTCTGCGACCGAGATGGGAAATGACAGGTGGGCAGGAGCTCACGGTCTCCCAGTGTTGGTGAGTTCTTTGCCGTTTATAATAACGAAAAGTTCACTATTTTGCCATACAGAAATTCAAAACTAAATTTTTTATCTGTGGATTTTGACAGTTTTTTACCTGTTTCATACGACCGGATGGTGTATGCTGGTCACAAATGCCGTGCCCAACTGATTTCCTACGCAATTAATCAATCTTTGATGTGAATTTTGCTAATAAACACGAGGAGCATTTCTTATAGCAAACTTGCCATAACAAAATGGGCATGGTTCATTTAAGTCAACAAACTAACACTTCTTCCGACTGTGGCACTTCTCTTATTCGCCTAGGTCTGCGACAGAGCGTAAAATTATTGACTGCTTAGGCTGAGTGTGCTGTTCAATTCAAATCATTGCTCTATCCAGTCAGTATGTACGAAACGGTAAAGGACGAGGCAATGGAAGAGCAAACAAAAACATTCAGTCACTCACGAATAGGCGACTGTGCGGTGTGCTTGCCTTCGCTCACACAGCATGTAATTGAGGCATTTTTCCATAGAAAATGTACGGCCAGTCATTCAAAACAAGGATTGAAACACGGAAGAATAAACGTGCTGACTGAGCTACTGACTGAGTGCCCGGCTGTCAGTGGCTAGTTTACTTCCCAATCATTCAGACTCTCACGAATGATGTGAATGATGAGGCGGATGGCTGTTCATATTCATATGAAAATTACTCATTGAGCCTGAATGTTTTGCGCACTGGTCTGCGATAATCTGGAATTTTGAAAATATTAATAAAACCTTTTCAGTTATCGAACGATTAGTGCATTCCCATATGCAATTCATAAGAATATTTAATGGAAACTGAAAGTGAGATTTCTGTAGAATATTTTTAAGAAATTCATGATCAGAACTCAACAGTAGCTAAAGGATCAATTCCTTTAAGGTTTTGGAGGAATACTAAGCGTTTTGAAGAAAATTATGTATTAAGGTATGCGTCCATATTAATCCGGACACCTTCAAATCACTGTAAGTTCTTAAATATTGCACGTAGGAGTGAACAATTTCGCTAAGGTATAGCTGGGAGTCATTGATGAAAAAGACTATGTTTGGTGTTTAGTGTTCAAGATGGCGACGAATGAAAAACAAGTGCTCAAAGCATTTTCGGAACGTTTGACGGCCGAGAGGAAGTGATAAAAACATTGGACGTGCTGATCCTGTCATGGACCAAAAGGTGAAGGGGATAATGAAGGAAAACCCAAATCCCTCTGTTCAAACGGTGGCTCGTAAAATAGGAATGTCACCTGGTTTTGTCCAAAACTCAAAACAGCGTTTGGGGCTGAAGTCGTATAAAGTAAAAACAATTTGGAACTGCAACGACAAACAGAATTTGACAGCAAAATCACGATTCCTACCCTTCATCAAAAGTCACTAAGAAAACCCTGGCCCGATTTGGCATCATACCATTATGCTAAAACTATGATGGAGTGGTACGAAGCAAATCAAGTGTATATTGTACCAAAAACCACAAATTCGTCAAATTGTCCAGAGCTACGTTCAATCGAGAGATTTGAAAAGAAACAAGGAATCAAAGATATCAAACACTTCCAACAAATTTGGACAAAGACGCCACAAATGTATTTGAGAAGTCTGTGTAAACCCTGGATGGAGTTTTGCGCAAAGTTCGAAAATTTTATGCAAATACCGAATAACTATGTTTTGACTTAAAATCTTATCCCATGAATCTGAAATGTACTGATTTATTGAAGTATAATGCAAAATTTTCGTTTTACTTAAATTTTGATGTGTCCGAATTATTGTGAATACAAACCTTATTTTCAAGTCGGTCAGAAGGGCGTTGTTTACCAGTAATATTTCCTATTTACAGATGCAATATTTCTTCGTTTCTTCGACCTGATTGGATTAATTACGGAAATTACGATAACTGAATGCAAGCAATTCGAAGATTACGTTGAATACACCTAAACTTACATTTTGTCTATGGTATTGGAATAACTATGTATAACTTTGCCTCGTAACGTGGGTAGATCACTTTTTCGCGATACGTTACGGGATGTAAGATCTACCACCAATTCCTAGTATTGACTACTTCAAACTAGGGGAACAGGATTTTTCAGTAATCAAAGGAACACATCTTAGTCCTTGTTACTTTTTATGCCTTGCTGATAGTGATAAGTCCTCGGGTTGCCTGGACCGAGGATGATCTTGAAACAAGGAGTAAATGAGTTAGTCAGTCTTCACCTATGTGATTCCTAATCTTCTATTCGTTGTTCCCTAGTTTGAAGTGGTTAAGACTAGGGTTCTGATGTATGGTCACTATCGGTGTCATTGCTTGTTTTTGTTGCTAAGGAATCCAATTTTGACTGACAAAGGGGCGTGCCTTTGGAGGATGCTCCAACACTCCGAAGGGTATAAATAGCGGGACCTTTCAATTTGAATCGATTCCTTGCGATCAAGGCAAGAATGACAACTGTATCAAAACCGAATACTTCATCATTTCTCAATAGTGATGAAGTAATACGACATGCACTAAACTAAGGACACGGGAAATACTACAATACAGCAGTTCCATTTCAAATAACGATTTTTTTTTTAAATTTTTTGATCGACCTTCTACGATTATGTTGAAACTTTGCACAGTTGATTGGTATTGTCCAACATGTCATTTACATATTTGGTTCCCTAGTTTTGTACACGACTAACACGACTAACACGACTAAGGCTTATGCAAAAATGATACGTATCAATAGAAAAACATATATCTCGCGAACGATTTGTTTGATCGAGATGCTGTCTTCGGTGAAGTTGCGGACAAGTATTTAACCTTTCAAGAAAAAATATACACTGTAAAAAATTATTTTGTTATTTACAAAAAAAAATCAAAATTATAAAAAAAAATACTCAAATTGCATATTTTTTTTAAATTATGTTTTTGATATTTATTTTATAGTTTAGATAAAGTATAACCTGCTGACTTTGTGCATTTGCTGGGTAAATCATAAATAAAAAAGTTAAGAACTATTGAAAAAATAAGTATTTTCCAAAATACCACCTACAGTTATCGAATATCTTTAAAATAGTGTTAATATTAAAACACATCCAATTTACAACAAAAAAGCTCATATTGCTTAAATTGCCCAAAGTTGTTATTTATGAGATACTCGTAGGTTAAAATTAATTTCCTTAAACTTTGCTGTTCACAGTTTTTTAATCATACGCATGAGTCACTTATTTTTTCAATAATTCATAACTTTTTTAAATTATGATTTGCCCAGAAAATGCACAGTGTCAGTAGGTATTACTTTATCTAAACTACAAAATAAATATTAAAAAATAATTAAAAAAAATAAATGCAATTTGAGAAATTTTAATTTTTTTTTAGAATTTTGATTTTTTTTGGTAAAAAAAAAATTACAATTTTTTGCAGCGTATTTTTTTTTTGAAGGCACAATATTTGTCCGCAACTTCTTTAAAGACACCATCTCGATCAAACAAATCGTTCACGAGATTTATATTTTTCTATTGATGCATATCATTTTTGCATAAGCCCTTTTCAAGTGTTAGTCGTGTGCAAAACTAGGGAACCAAATATGTAAAATGGCATGTTGGGCAATAACAAACAACTGTGCAAAGTTTCATCATAATCGTAAAAGGTCGATCCGAAACGATTTGCGAATCTGTGTGGAACTGCTCAATAGATCAAATTACTGGTCGCAGTAGTTTTATGTCCCGAACAGAGGAGAAAAAAAAAGTATATAACTTTAGCATTCGAAAAGGAGACAAATTAAAAAAAACTTGAAAAAATATTACGTGGAATAGAATTAGACGATTACATTTGCTTGTAAATAGCGCTTATTTATGATTGAAAACTTCCCAACAAACAATTTTAGCTGCAGCTTAGCTTATACAGGCAAAAATTAGCTGCATAAGGCAAATTTTGGCTGTATAAGCTAATCTGCAGCTAAAATTGTTTGTTGGGTTGGTAACTTTGAGACAGCAAGCTGAGAGTCCCAGTCTAGGACTTTACCCATAGTGGTCAAAACAAAGTTTGTCAGGATCGTTTTGAGCACCTCCTTTGCTCCATCTTTCCTCGTTTTTTTTCCACAAAGTAAAGTCTTTGTTGTCATTTGAGCAGACATTTTCAATTGGACGCAGTTGAGACACCTAGGGAAGGTTGAAACCTTGGTTGTTATTGATATTGATAAGCGCTCGATTTCATTTGTCAACCTTCTTGCGAAATTCTTGTGAATGGAACGATGCGAGGTCAGCTCAAAACACTTTTCGCCATGGTAGTTCTATATAAACCGGGGCACGTGTTGCAAAATGTTTCTGCTTCTCTCTGTACTTTAAAATGTATGCCATCGAACTCCAAACTCGCACGGTCATATTTGTACTTCTTCGAAATGAAATGAATTCAAAGTTTGATGCAATTGATTCCAAAATATTAGAAAAAATTTAAAAAAATGGTATGCAAATATATTTCTCTATGTTTATAACAGAAAAAGAAAATTGAAAAAAATATTCTTGAAAATTTAGAGCTAGAAGAAATGAACTAGTATTCACGAGGAGTTTCTCCACTTTTTTGCCCATAACTACAGAAAAAAAAACAATACGCAACGCTTTCAAAATTGAGCTGTAAACAGTCACGATATGGCAGCTTAAAATTATGTTTTAGTGTTAGTCGTTAGGTGGTAGCTCATTGCATAAAAAATTGCATAAAATTGTTTTTTAATGCAAACGATAGTATAAGATGAAAGATGAATATGTTTATAATTATATAATTATAGATAAAGTACATAAATAGTTACGGTTATACAAATACATGAGTTCAGAAGTGCTGAGAAACCAAATTCGAATTATTTTAATATAATTAACTACCCCTTGATTCCCTTTCTCATTGTATTGTATTGCATGATTCTCATGGCATGTTTGTCTGATGTTAGAGTTTGATGTGACCATCCCCTCCTTTCCAAACATTTTCCAGCCATTGTGTCCCAGTCTTGTTATCCACTTGTTTCTGTGCTACTTGGCCCTGCCCAGCCAGCATTTGATCAACCGTTCGAGAGTAGTATCTGAAGGAGGTTTCAGAAACCTGTTTCCTACCCAGCTCCTTCCAATCAAAATTGTAACTCATGAATCTCGAGCCCGCCACGAGTAATTGGTACCCATTTACTGCTGTTAAAAATGGTAATTCAAAAATTACGGATTTTTGGCTTCGCAAAGTGTCACACATGACTGAGCCTAGTAAATAAACGAACTAGTTATAATAATGATTCTCATGGTATAATCAATCTGACAGATCGTGACTTCAAATCACTGAAATGGTGTCGATTTTTGATGATCGTGTCCACATATGTTATGTGATTTAATTCAAATTTCGTAGAATATTGGAGTACATTTCCGAAGAAAGAGTGATTAAACTTCCGGGAGATTATTGAAAAACCTTTCGTGCAAAGTCGGATGAAGCTCTAATTTTTATGAGAAGCCTTATATAGACCAATTTAGCTGGAATTACATAAAAGTTGTACGATTCGTTTTTTTTCTTGGAGGTCTCTGTCTTTGTTAGAGATTTAAAAATTAAACTGATACCATTTATCTGGAATGTTACCGGTTGCTGTTCTGCTGAATAATCGAGGTCCTGGTGTTTCATCAAAACCATTATAACACTTTTGCCTTTAAAAGCCTATAAAAAACACGTCCTCTCCACCTGTTTTAAATCTGGCAATATTAAAAAACAAAAGCTGCGCAATTGCTGAGCTATTCCAAGAATTCTAATGATCAAACAAATACACAATATAAATAAAAGTAATTTTTTTCTGTGTATTTTGACGACAAAATCATGCCTGAATCAACGGAGGAAGAAGAAAGAGTGTAGCGTTTGAAATGGGGATACAAATATTCTTCGAAATAACAACATTATCACCCATTGTACCTCCATCGGGACACGGGATTAAATATTGATTTATAATTACAAACACAAAACGTGCTTCTATCGGCACAGGAGCGTGCAAAAACAACATCTCTTTGAAATCATTTGGCACCCGTAAATATTGGAAGCTGATCGCAAGGCTGTCAATAAATATTTGACCTAATGATGATGATGCAATTATTTGCTTTGGTGAGGTTGTTAAGCTCGTGTTGAAAAACGAAGAGAAAAATCAAATTTATTGACCTTCCATAAAATTCCGGACGCTGGAATTGAAAACAGAGAAACTACACGGCTCGTAATAATTATCCCAACAGCCTCCGCTTATTATATGGCACATTATTTCCTCTCACGGCACAATCCCCGCGCGTGTGTGCGTGCCATAAATCCAATAGCCACCTACTACACGTCGCCACTCTCGGAGCACTACCGGTCATTATCCGGAAAATTTTTCCTCACTTTCGCCTTTTATCAAATTAACAACTCGTAGAAGCGAGGCAAAAGTGCGAACTTTTCATTAACCGAGTTCGGGTTCAGTGAGCTTCTGCCGCTTCGAGCAGAGTTTGATTTGAAAACAATCGTAATTACCGCAACACAACCACCCAGGTGCATTGTAGTAATAAGACTACTCGTACTTTTTCTCGCTTTTTAAAAGCCCGTGCGTGCCTCTCGTGTTTTTCTCGTAGAAGGTGAAGCACCTGCAAGGGTCGTACGCCGAAGGAGGCATAGCACTCGAAGAAACTGATGACTGCATACAGTGCAGACAATGGCTAAAATACCAGGTGCAGTTCAGACCTCGAGACAAATCCTTAGAATCCCAGTTTGTGTCAACCCATTCGTTTCGAAAGGGGCAAATTTGGGCACCGTCACCTAGATAGCCTACTGCCGAAATTGAATCATTCCTGCACCACCATGGCCGACTCGCCCACCCTGCTCAATCATGCGAAGCAATTGAAACAATTGAAAGCGCTCTAAAAATAGACCTGCTCAAGAAGTGATAAAATCCAATAAAACAAAACACATCTCATCATCCCGCCATCAAGTGCGGTAAAGTGCACCCCGGCCAGAGCCGCATCATTATGTTCCAATTTGGGCCCATTAACTACGACGACTTGCTCGAAGATGGGTGCGTGAGAGAGTGAGAGCAGAGGCGCCGCCAGTTCGGACCAAGCCCAGCCGAATCGGTCGGATGTTCGGAGCCGTCCGTGTGTGCCTTATTCGCCCGATCGCTTCTTTGGATGGAGATCAGCATCCTTTTGCTTCAATCTTTCCAGCAAATCACCTCTCATCAAGACGATGCGTTCGTTATTGGCTGATGCCTTCAACGTGGAAAAGTTGGCCCCGGGAACCGGTTTTCACTCAATCATTCTTACATTCAAATTATGCTTCGTCAATCATTCTACGGCATGATTTTGAGAATCCATCACCGTTGGAACGTGACATGAACGTGTGATGAAGGGGAGACTTGCATTGCTTGAAAAATCTTAATTGTTTCTAACCTTGGCCTAGAATTGACTGGCCGGCGTACGGCAGTTTAGGATCGTTCACAAATTCAGTGAATAATGGGAAGCTTTATTGATGATGCGTGGTAAGCGTTATTGAATGCAGAAATCAAGTTGACTGCAAGTAAATTTTGATACTTTATGTGACGGTACGATAGTCACCTTTCATTGGTGAATTCCAGAAACACAACATACAGACTAAGCTTCTGACCTTCGAAATAACAAACTATGGTATTCTGGTATCTAAAAAAGCGTATGTTATCCGTTTGTTATTGCAATAACTAAATTATTTATTAGTTCGTAGAATATTTTTGAGGTATTATTTTGGGTATTTTACCTCTTATGTCAGCCTCACTTATACCATATTTAGGTTGCCAGTTATGCTATATTCATACCTGAATTTGGTATTAATAAGTTATTTTTTCCTGCTCGGGTAGGGTAGTCAACCCGTTTGAAGGTAAAGCATAACCCGAGCAGTAACGAATATCTAAATACCTTAAATTGGTATGGATGAGCCTAGCATAAGAGGAAAATACCTAAAAATAATACCAAACAAATGTTTCCACAATACCATTCCAATGCCAAATTATTCAAATGCAATACCAAAACAATACCACATAGGAATTATTTTGGTATCCAAATATCAAATTTTGTTATTTACAAAATATTTTGCATGTAATTTTTTTGTATTATTATTTGATATTTTAACTCTTATGTCATGATGCTGTCGGATAACAAACGCTTGTTTTGATGCCAGAATATCACAATTTGTTATTTAAAAGGTATTCAAATACCAATCCAAAAACTCTTTTAAGTGTTATTTTCGAAAAACTGAATGATCAGGTTTAGATATTTTGGTATTTATTTGTGTGAAAACTAATTTATATGAGACGGGAGAATCACTCAGCAAACACACAACGCACTTACCGCTTCAACCGACTGACTACGAATCAGGCGCATAATGCGAGAGCAGCAGCGGCGGCATCGCAGTCGCTCCCGTTCGCCACAGTTGATAGTGCTGTGCTCAGAAAATGTTGCTGAAAACCACTCAAATATACTGTTCCATACAGTGCAACCATTCTATGCCTCACATCTCACTTCTCCTCACAAGAAAAAAACAAAAAAAAAACAAAAAATGAGAGAAAACAAAAAACTTTAATCACCAAATGTTAAAAACCGCTCATGCTCTTTCTATGTCGAGAAAAAAACAAATCCTCATTTTGAAGAACCTTTCATTGGTCTTGTCAATTCCAGTAAAGTCACAATAGTATTAATCATTGCCTTCCTGTACCGACCGTACATAATCATCTAAATAGGACGGTGGTTTCCTATCTCTAGAGAAGCGTTTGTTTAATAAACCATCACATTGATCACCATCTTGATCAGCCAAGTTCTCTTCTGATAAATTGCCTTCATCAGTGAACGATTTGGCAACTGAACTTCTCCCGGGACTCCTCCATTTATGAACTTTCTTTGTTTTTGATACGTGGCGCTTTACGGATTTTCCCTCATCGTCAGTTAACAAAAAAGATCCATTTCTTTCTTCAAGCACCGTGAACCTATTAAAATATTATTGAATGGAATATCAGACTAAACACACAAAAAAACAAAAAATAGTACATGCAAAACAAATGTAAAGATACAGAAGACATTACCTCTTCAATCCAAACCTAGTATCACCCTTTGCACGTACATGACGCTCCACTATTACTTCATCTCGTGGTTTAACCCGACATTCTCTGGCACATCGTCTGGCATCCTCACGCTCCTTTCCAACTGACTTCGCGTTCCAATCCCTTTCCTCCAACAAAACATCATCGTGATTCACCTTACCCCTGCTAAGCAATGGCAGTCCGCGCCTTATTTTCCTACCAAACATCACTTCTTCAGGAGGAACTTTCGTTGTGCAATGAGCTGCGGCGTTATGAGCCTGGACTGCTGATTGTAGTTCCACAACATAGTTCATTCCAGAGGATATAGCAGCTGTCATTGCCTTGTTTATCAATTTCATACAGTTTTCTGCCAAACCATTTTGCTGAGGAAATAGTGGAGTTGAAAAAATAGGCTTGATTCCTCTCGAATTGCAGTAGCTTCTGTACTCTTCCCCATTGAAAGGAGGTCCGTTATCACTTTTAACAGCATCAGGTAATCCCTCTTTGTTGAAGATTTCATCCAGTACCTTCTTGGTGTTCTCGAAACTAGTTGATTTCACTGCACGAGCTATTATGTATCTTGATCGATAATCCACTACACCTAATACATATATTCCCCCACACTTCAAAAATGGACCGCAAAAGTCAACTGCAATAGTTTCCCAAACCGTTTTAGGAACCAAAGTACGTTGCATTGGAGTTGATTTCTCTGGTCTTCCATTGGCTGCACATAGTCTGCAAGACCTGACCCAGTTGTCTGCATTACTAGGCATTCCAGGCCACCAGACACGTTCCCTTAATATACTCTTTAGTTTCGCACTCAATGGATGTCCTTCATGGGCGATTTCCAACGTTTTCTGGCGTAATTTCTCCGGAATGACAGCGCACCCACTTTTCATAAGAATGCCATTTTTATAACTGAGATCATCCTTCACTAACTTGAACCTTCGCAGTTGCAGAGGCCATTCATCTGATTCCAGCGCTCGAGACACCGCGCCAAGAGTTTCATCAGCAGACGTTGTTTCTTTAATCTCTTCCTCCGTCAAGAATCCTACCTTATTTGTTTCCAACCTGGCAATCTCCCACTGTCTTGAATTCTCGTCAAAGGGTTGATCTTCACCTACATACAACCGCGATGAAGGATCCGCAATGTTATCTCGACCATTCACAAATTCCACCACATAATTATAAGGGCTAAGCCTTAGAGCCCAACCATCTGCTCGTGTCAGCACCCTCTTTGTACTTTCACGGTGTCTATCCAAAATTAATGACACTCCTTTTGCATCCGAAGGTCTTCTCGACCCACCAAAAACAGTCAACGAGCTTTCTGCACTCCATCAGCCAGCTCCGTATTCATCCCGATACACGGCAAGCAACACAAAATGGTGGTCATCCCGACGCACACAGATCAATTAAATTATAATGAGCATGTTTAGCTCCATCCATTATGTTCATGTTCATCCCGATACACGTTAAACAAATCAGAATGCTGGTCATCTGGACCTACCCAAACAAGTAACTTGATGAGCTTTCCTTACTCTATCAGTCAACACCGTGTACATTCCAATACACGAACAGCAACGCAAAATGGTGGTCATCCCGACCCACACAAGTATATTAAATTAATTTAGCTTCATATACATTCAAATGTACGAAAATCCATAATAGCAACATCTGATACCCGAAAATACAAATGGCACGGTGATGGCAACCGGACACCAAAAAATAATAATCAAATACCTCAGTCAATCCGGTTTTTAATTTTTTTTACACACTACCACTATTCTAATAACATTTCTTTCTCTTCACTTCACTTTTACTTTTTCAATCTACGTGCTGAGCGATTCTCCCGAATAATGCATCTTAAAACTGTAATTATTTGCTTCCGCACACGCGGAAGCAAGCCTACCACGGACGCCATTGTGAAAACTAATTGATCAGTTCACGAAGATTTGCCGCACTCTTCTCTCACCCGTAAGTTTTGACAGTTTTGGGTGGTTTGTTTTGGCTCCCATTCGTTGCTATCTCTTTTACTCAGAAGCAAAATGATAGGGAGCAAAAAGTGAGGTTAGGGACCGTGCACTGATCTATTTATATGAGACGGGAGAATCACTCAGCAAACACACAACGCACTTACCGCTTCAACCGACTGACTACGAATCAGGCGCATAATGCGAGAGCAGCAGCGGCGCCGGCGGCATCGCAGTCGCTCCCGTTCGCCACAGTTGATAGTGCTGGGCTCAGACAGTGTTGCTGAAAACCACTCAAATATACTGTTCCATACAGTGCAACCATTCTATGCCTCACAATTTGATATTTTACAAAATACTTCGATAACTAAATAATATCAAATCAAGGTTTTGTACCACAAGCATACCAAAATAAAGTTTCATTCTTCATTGTTACATTCATCCCGAGCAGGAGAAAATAACTAATGAATACCTAATTCTGACCTGATACCAAAATTTGATATTGATCAGCATGACATAAACCGAGCAGGAACGAATATCTCGATGCCTTACATTGGTGTGGATGAGCCTGACATAAGAGGTAAAATACCAAAAAATAATACCAAAAAGTAAGAGGTTGTATCCAAGACACGACCGTAGATTTGACGTAGGATTACGAAAGGTAGTTATGATGTCACAGCAAAAGTATAGTAAATATTAAATTGATTTCTTAACTCGTTATCAGTGAAACATTTCGATAGGTGGAAATTCGGAAGCAATTTGAGAGTTCTGTTTTTGAAGTGCTCTGTCGATGTTCATGTAGTATAAGCCAATCCTGGACGATGTCTCGGATTCAAGCTCTTACTCTTTAGTTTACTCTTTTATTAGCCATTTGTGGTCCTAAAAAGGACCGATGGGTTGGAAGCTTGGAAGCTAGTTAAGAACAATACTGTGGACATTTTTCCCCGATGGTTTTGGAAATGATAGCGGTGCGGAAATGAAATACGTAGGGGAAATAGACATAATGTCGGCATAAATGCCCCTAATTTGGGCCCATACTTACATTCAGTAATCGACTAGATTTTCAATGGCGACCAAAAATATCCATTAGTACCATCCCAATGACGCGTTCATCCAGATAAAATTGATAAATAGCTGATTTTTAGCGATGGGTCCAATCTTAGATCCATAGGCCAACATTAGAGCCGTTTTCCCTATTAGGGAAAACACATCAATCACAGAATCTGAGCCTACCGGACGGTAACTACGTTTATACTTTTGGATGCAAATTGTAAGCCCCTTCTATCAAGAGAATTCGGAAAGGTTTTTTTTTTGCAAAATGCTCTTAATAGGAGGGGCTTAAAACTTTGCACCAAAAGGCATAAAGATTGGTACCGTCTGGCATGCTCAGTGCTTGGTATCAATATTCGGCGACTGTGCTAGGGAAACTACTTTTTCCATCACGGAAAAGCCTTGTTTTCTGATGACAAAATTAAGCATTTACGTGCACAAAACGCACGAAAATTTTGGTTTATTCAATAGATAATAAAAAAAACGAATATTGATTGGAGAAATTTCTTACTCAAATTTTTCCAATCGCGATCAATCATATAAATTCGACATTTTTTTGCTTTTTCACTTTAGAAACCATGGTTACTTGACATGTTCATGTGGTATTTGGTAATTGCGAGAATTTGTATGTACCACTTTATCCTAATTCCAAAGAAGCGTTTCCTGTTTCCCAAGCAGCAATTCTGTCTAATTATCCACGGCAATGGTTTCCAGCACAATTTTAGGATCCACTGCAGCAGTTTCAAGACCATCTAGGGCGATCTGATCAATTGTGATCCCGTAGCGGCGGTACAGTCGTGTCGTAATCTAATAAGAATGCCACGTTTTACCGTAGTTTCATTCCCCTGAACCAGTTTTATGCACGAATGAGTGAAGGGATGTTATTTCTCCATACATTTCAACCAATATCCTCATATAAACTTTAAGCAAAAAGCGCCAGCTCGTGTTACATCCGAATGAGCTGAAATTTTCAGAGAGTGGTTTTCTCACCTAATGGCACCAATATGGGGGTTGGTCCGTTGAAAAAAATGATAAAAATTTTCTCCCATATAAATGTGGGCCAGTCTAATGACCCACAGCTACTCACGAGGAAACTGATTTGGATCCATAGCGGTGCGGCTTCTTCCTCCTTCTATGGATGCTCATGTGGGCTCTGCAGTTCGCTGCTTGCAGGCTGTCTTTCGTTGTGTACTGGAGAACAATGTTCAACACCACACGCCCAAAGCACTGCTGCTGCGGACACCGACGACCAGACATAACCACACACGGTGATTGAATGAGCACCGTTCAGTGAGACAAGATCGAATTCGATTTTTAAATCTATGATAGGGAAAGCGCTTTTTGCAGGCAATCGGTGATAATTTTGATCACCATTGCAACAGTTGGACATTTGTGTATTTTTCAATACTGACCTATTGAAAATTAATAAAGTGTTCAGCTTAGCAGATTGGTAGATAAATTCTCAATCGTTTGGCTTGTTTTGGATTAAAATCCATCTGCTATTGACAGAGTTATATGTGGTCAAAACCTGACCTCTTTTCGTAATGCGGTCGATTTTGATTTTTTTTTTAATTGCCGAAATCCTATAGGATACCAAATTGCCGAAATATTTGGATACCAAAAGAATACCTGTGTGGTATTGCATTATCATAATTTGGTATTGGAATGGTATTGTGGGAACCAAAAAATTTTTATTATTTTTTGGTATGTCAGGCTCATCCATACCAATTTAAGGTATGGAGATATTCGTTCCTGCTCGGGATATGTAATCTATTAGTTATTGGTTCTTGCTCGGGAATCCCCATACAAAATTCATACACGGTTAGAAAAAAGTACCAAAAAATAAGTCCTTTTCACTCATCTTGGCACTATAGTGCAGGAACCCAAAAGTAGGTAAAGCGGGTCAAAGTAATTTTCACTTACTTGTGTGCAATTTGTATGGATTTTTCCACTAGCTTTCAATCCAAAAGTAAGTTAGTTGTACCCAACAATAGGTAAATATGATTATTCTCAACGTTGGGTTCCCACTATTTACTACCCCTGTTGGGTAGTTTTACTTCTCCGTTTGTGACAACATTAGAAGGAGAAAAGGAGACAAACTAGTCAAAAGTAGGTAAAAGTAAATTGGCCGTTGGATACTTTTTCTTACCGGGTACTATTTGCGTGACCTTTAAACCCTCATCAATATTAACCATTTTTGCACAGGCTCATATTTTTTTAGGTTATAAATCAAACTGGGTGGTCTATAAGATTGCAAATCTCGCATACTTTTTCGAAGGGACGTATCATCTTTTGATACGCAAACTCGACGATCATATGCATTGTATATAAAAGCTTATGCGTCCCATCGAAAAAGTAACAGTGAAATATGTTTTTACAAAATGTAGCACCCTAATGTGCATATTTTTAAGCTTGTTGCCAAAATCGAACTGACGAAGATGACGTTTATCCTATATTGTTGATGAACCACAACGATTCGAAACACGGATCCCCCATCCCACCTTCTAACCCCAGCCTGCGGAGGGGCCTCCACTCTTAGAGTACAAATAGGGAGCGCAATCAAAAAGGAAAATAAATTCATCTGGCTAGCCAAAACACGGCAACTGGATCATTAGGTAATCGGTTGGCCTAATGTCTTTGCTCTTTGCATGCTGCCCCAGTAGTAGTAAAAGTCGCCGCAGGCAATAGTAGGCAATTTTGCTCATGGAATGCAAAGAAAATAAAATTGAAAAGTCGCGCCGCGATGTTGAATGACGACGACGCGACGGCGACGATGGATAGGTGTCTGACTGCTTCATGTTTGATCGATTGATTACGCACGCGGTGGTGGTGCTCTCACTGATCACGGATACAATAATGAAGACCAGGACGATGGCGAATGGGTAATTTGAAAAATCAGTGGATGAGGGGGCGGTGAAGATTTAAGGAAACTCAGCAAAGTAAAACAACACAATCGAGGGTTGAAATTGAAGTAAAATCAACTCAACGAAATAGATATAGAGAGAGGCACCTTTTCTGCATCCTAAATAGCCTTCGAGTGACATAACCGACGACGATGTACATTCATTGATGTAATTTGTCTTCTCATCTCCTGCATCGAAATAGCTGCAGCTTTGATTATTATGCAAACAGATCTCATTACAATTGGTTTTGTTTTGTTTTGCTTTGTTTTTGCAGGTGAAGGTTGCGTGGAAAAACCGCTGGCCACGCTGTGGAGGAACTACACCCAGAACAGCAAACCGGACGTGCTGATGAAGCTGTGCCTGTGCCCTTCGGGACTGAAAGCCACCACCCGGCAGCACGGCCTCACGGAGTACTGGTCCCACCGGATAACCTACTGTACGGCGCCAAAGAACTACCCACGGGTCTTCTGCTGGATCTACAGGCACGAGGGTCGAAAGCTGAAGCACGAGTTCCGCTGCCATGCGGTCATCTGTTCCAAAGAGTCGGTTGCTAAGGAAATCAGCACCACGCTGAAGGTAGGTTCATGCGGGGTTTTATCACAGTCAGCGGGTAATTCACTAAACCATACATTCTATTCCAGGAAAACCTAGCCAAAGCCCTGCAGGAGTTTAAGCGGGACAAGCTGAACCGGCAAAATGCCCGGCTCAGCTTGGCCAACAGCGTGTACGACAACCCGAGCATGCCGCGGCGGAAGATCATGCTCAGTGTCGGTGCCAACAACTATCGACCCCCGCTGGAACGGTCCAAATCGGCTCCGAAGCTAATGGCAATCGAGGAAATGATCGCCGAAGAGGACGAAGAAGAAGACGAATCGGCTGGAGCGAGTAAGCCGGTGAGCAAGAGTCAAGGCGATGATATCCGAGCGTGCTGCAAGGAGGATTCATTGTTCCCATCAACCACGCTGGGTAGGCGAAGATGCCGGAGGGGGCACTCGATTCGGAGATCCCGGCTGAGAAACTCGTTCAAATCACCCAAAGCCGTTGAAGCCAAAGTACCGTTGAAGAATGAAAATGTCGTGCAGGAAAACCCCATGAATAAGTCAGTGGATTCGATCTTGGATACAATCAAGCAGGAGGAGGAAGATGAGCACTTGGCTGAAAGCGAAGAACTTACGGGAGATAGTCAAACCGTAGTGAAAGCGGTTCACCACTCTGATTCGTCCGAAGACGACTTCGAAACATTCCTCATGAACTACAATTATAATTCCAAAGAGCCTCTGTCGTCGGAGCTTATATCGTATCTGGACATGAAACTGAGTCCCAAAGTGACGGCCAGCATGCACGATCTGAGCAGCAGTCAGCGAGAAGACGAAGCCGAAACCGGAAGACGGTTAGAAGATGCACGGTTAGCACTAAGCTTGGATGATTTGGATAACTACGGCGAGGATACCGAAGACCACGAAGATACTGAAGACGACGTGTTCTTCAACAAGAACGACGTCCTTGAAATACTTCGCAGCACGGTCAAATCTGCAAACAGCTATACTTCTGGCGAGGCACCCTGCGGCGACGATGATACTGCTCCGCCGTCGTTGCTTTGCGTAGCGAATAAAATATCCGGCAACTCGGACAGCGATGAAGGTTCCATCTCCAGCGGCTGTGAGACCTCCAGTACAGTTACCACCAATACTGATGAATCCACTGCGGCCATTCTCATCAAACCTTGCTCCGTTCTTGAACGGGTTCGAAGCTTTGAGCAACTCGCCGAACATCCAGTCATCCACGAACCGATTGGCGAAAAGACTCCTCTCGGCAAACACCACCACGACACGTCCATTTTCAAGCGCAGCATTACATTCCCGGCTCCTGGTGTGAAGACGAGCTTCCTCCTTCCGGTCTCCTCAAGTTCCATCGTCCACGAGGAAGAATCACTCTCCGAGGACCCGATGGACTCGCTCACAACATCGCCCACGCCATCTTCAGCGAAACCCTCAACATCTTCCAGTGCTCCCTCAGTGCGTCGCCTCAAATCCACGGTAGCCGCCGTCAATAAGGAACTAATTAACCACCTACAGGCAACGGATTCCGATTCGGACCTCAGTGATGAATCCGGTTACGTAGAATTCCAGGATCATCAGCCTTCCAAAAAGTCCGTGACGGCCTGAGGATTCGCTCCTGGGAAGTGAGAGTCGAGCTGAGTTGATTTCTCGTTTCCTTGGCGAATCGCGACGGCTGGAGAACACGGGTTCGGGTGCAAAGATCTAGTGATTTAGCTTTATATCTGTTATAACTTACTGGTGTAGATTTGTAAGCAGAGAGAAGCATCACAAAGCGTTTAGATAGCGTTGTTTTCGGTCGCTCTTGAAATTGTTAAAATGTCTATGTTACTTTCCATTGCCCGCCAACCCCGGTACGATCAATGGACGAATGGCGAATCAAGAGCGTAAACCACATACCAAATAATTTATTATACTAACCCTATGTTTCGATATTTACACTATAGAGATCTTACAAACAGACGACCAGTTGGTTAATAGATAGATGCAGAAGGGAATTAACTAAATAATATTCATTAGGAACCAAGTGATTAGTCGTCACATCACAAAGCTGGGTTTAAGAGAGGGGAGGGTCTACATTTAACTGAGGAATTTTACAGGTACCTTTTTTACCTTATTCTAAATGAAAACAAACTACCCTATATCAAGAGAGAACAATCACAATCACCACCCTTCCACCCACACTCACGTACAAGTTGTCTTATTCAATAGAAACTAACCCAAGCATTAGTACCAAAACTGATTCTAAATAGTGTGTAGCAACGATGGATTGACGTTAAATGAATATTTTCGAGATAAAAAAATGTCGTCTATCTAGAACTTCTGGGACCCCTTTGTCACCGTCGTCGTCGTCGCCGAGTGGCACTGATTGAAAGAATATAAATTTAAACACGAAAAAACAAAAGGACTTAAATCTGTAAACTGTGAAATTATACTAACAAGCGAGAAGATTATAGTGAATACGATGAGAATGAATATAGATGACTATATTTATTGCGATAGATGATATTAATGAATGTTTCAAAATTTATGGAAAACTGAACAATAAACTATTGGATGAAAAACGATCGTGAGGAATATGCCTTTCAGTGATGACCATTTTCCATAGCATATGCGGTTCGAACAAGGATATGATGGAGTTAAGAAATGTGACAAAGATGGTTTGATGGTGTTTTTCCTGGCTCATCCTTTTATTTTAGTTCAGATAGATTTTCAGCCAGAAGTGATAATTTTTTTTGACGTAGGACTACGTCTGTGATTTCTATATGGGGGTACACTTTGTGAAAACTGAAAATGGAACATGTAACAAAATTATGAAAGATTTTGATCATTAATAACTCAGCTGCCCCAGGACCAATTTCAATAATTTTATCACCAATCGATCAGAAATATTTCCATGCATCAATGCTTCCGACTGATAGCAGTAGTAGGAAGGTGGTCCACTATTCTACCTAATAAGCACCAATGACTGGTCGTGGCAAAGGAGGAAAAGGTCTTGTTAAAGAAGGCGCCAAGCGGTTCTTCGTGATAACTGCCATCCGTCGTCGCCTCTCCAACGGGGGATTTTGGTAAAGAGAGATGATAAAACCGATTTGTACCTTCCTAAAGTTGTCCTTGCTCGCTTTCTACTCTCTATGTGCAATTTTCACACTGCCGTACTCTGACGGAACTATCAATTCTATGCTTTCATCTTCTCATCATCTCATCGTATACTTTAGTATGTTATTTGAAATTAGCATCTCCAACTATGTAAATCGTTGAATTCACGCAGAAGTAATACTAAACATATAGTCAAAGATAAAAAAAAATGCTCCAACCAAGCAAAACAGTGCATTTTAACGGTTCGTTTGAAACAACTTATGACAGGCGTCCATACCTTTTACTTAGAGGACTTCAGTTCATTGTGGAATCACTTCTAAAAGATGCTGCTAAGTAGTTGCTTTACAGGAAGACGGAATCCTACTCCATCGGAGATAGTAATGAACCATACCCTCGACAAACCCCTAAATGATCTTGCAGACGGATTTAGATGAGTTTCTAGCTGCATCCAGTTTACCGTGTTGATGCAATCCTACACGGTAAGAGAAAAGAACCCAACAGCCAGTTTACCTTTACCTACTTTTGACTAGTTTGTCTCCTTTTCTCCTTCTAATGTTGTCACAAACAGAGAAGCAAAACCACCCAACAGGGGTAGTAAAGTGTGGGAACCCAACGTTGAGTTTAATTATATTTACCTACTTTTGGGTACAGCTAACTTACTTTTGGGTGGAAATCTAGTGGAAAATTCCCTTTTAATTGCACACAAGGAAATGAAAACTACTTTGACCCGCTTTACCTACTTTTGAGTTCCTGCACTATAGCGCCGAGATGAGTGAAAAGGACTTACTTTTGGGTACTTTTTTCTTACCGTGTACAGTCCTTGTTCGTGGAAGTCGTGTCGTGATTAAAGGGTGATACGGTCAAAATTTGGTCAATATCAACTTGACGTATTTCTTTCAATTTTGCATTTAAAAAACCTGAACACCCCTCATTTTGAAGGTGTGTGTGTGTAGAATGTTGCTCCTATTTTGATTTTGGAATTCACTCTTCAGTTGTCAAAATGCCGTCCAAGCAAGAAGAGCAGCGTATCAAAATTTTGCTCGCGCATCGCGAAAATCCGAGCTACTCGCACGCAAAGTTGGCAAAATCGCTAAAAGTTGCCAAATCAACCGTTACAAATGTAATTAAAGTGTTTGGGGAACGTTTGTCGACAGCCAGGAAGTCTGGATCGGGGGGAAATCGAAAACCGGAAGCCGCTGAGACGACAAAGAGAGTTGCCGGTAGTTTCAAGCGAAACCCTAACCTCTCTCTCCGAGATGCCGCAAATAAGCTGGGTGTATCGTCTACAACCGTGCATCGAGCCAAAAAACGAGCCGGACTATCGACTTACAAGAAGGTAGTGACTCCAAATCGCGATGATAAACAAAATACGACGGCCAAAGCGCGATCCCGGAGGCTGTACACGACGATGCTGACGAAGTTTGACTGCGTGGTAATGGACGACGAAACCTACGTCAAAGCCGACTACAAGCAGCTTCCGGGACAGGAGTTTTATACGGCAAAAGGAAGGGGAAAGGTAGCAGATGTTTTCAAGCACATGAAACTGTCGAAGTTCACAAAGAAATATCTGGTTTGGCAAGCCATCTGTACCTGTGGCTTGAAAAGCAGCATTTTCATAGCTTCCGGGACTGTCAACCAAGAAGTTTACGTGAAAGAGTGTTTGAATAAACGTCTGCTGCCTTTCCTGAAGAAACACGGTTGTTCCGTACTGTTTTGGCCGGATTTGGCATCTTGCCATTACGGTAAAAAGGCCATGGAGTGGTACGCCGCCAACAACGTGCAGGTGGTTCCCAAGGACAAGAACCCTCCCAACACGCCAGAGCTCCGCCCAATTGAGAAATACTGGGCTATTGTCAAGCGGAACCTAAAGAAGACCAAAAAAACTGCTAAGGGCGAGCAGCAGTTCAAGGCAAACTGGCTTTCTGCGGCAAAGAAGGTGGACAAGGTGGCTGTACAAAATCTGATGGCAGGGGTCAAGCGTAAGGCCCGGCAATTCGGATTTGGAAAAGCGGAAGCCTAACTGAATATTTTTCCTGAATTTTATACTAATTGAACTTGAAAAAGAAATTTAATTTGATTTTTTAAATAAACGATTTCACCGATTTACACGCGTTTTCCCTTGACCAAATTTTGACCGTATCACCCTTTATTAAGGCCGGCGCACAATAGATATGTTTTCGGATTTTTTGATAGATAACACTAGTTTACAAAACAACATAAAAAGTGTGAACTTTAGTGGTTGACCAACGTTTCTAATGCAAAATCCTACGCTGAATTCAATGCCGTGGTCAGAAAAAATTAAAGTAGAGCCATTTTTGAGATATACAAAAATTTTGATTTTTTGAATTTTGGACAAAAGTACGATTACTAAAATGTCAATAACTTTGGAATTAGTGCATAAATTTTAAATCTTTTTTTATGAAAGTGAAGCTAAATAAATTTTCTATCGTTCACTAAAATATTATGTCTTAATTAAAAATTTAATTTTGAAGTCATTTAAAAATTTACAGCATTTTTTTTTATTTTTCCTGCGAATTTTCCATAAAAATCTTGTTTTAATCAACATTTTTAATGGGATAAAAAGATTCAAAAAATCATTCCATAATTTATTCTTAAAGTCCATTAAAAACTGGAGAAAATGAGCCTTTAATAGATGAAATCGGTTGAAAATTGTCGAAGTTATGAAATTTTTTGTAAAATCATGGAAATTGAATGTTCCAAGATTGGCCGTTGTCCCGCTCCTAGGTTCATGCACCACTTCCAGTAAGCCTTTCTGCGGACGTGTACGCATACGGTGCATTTCACTAACACTACCAGCTGTCACGCAAAATTAAATGGGATATTTTCAACAATATAATTTACGCTAGTGTTTGTGAGACCGCTCGGCGAGAACCTAACGCAACCAACTCAATTTGACAGCTTTCTTTCTTTAACATTGCTTAACGATGTATACGACAAAACGTGAATTCAAGTGTAAAAATGATTCTCAAAAGTTTTGTTACGCGTGTGGCAACTATATATTTACAAAATCGGTCAATTTCACTGCTTCGTTACAAACTGCATACAGGCTTTATTTTAAAATTGATCCTGGAGACTTTGACAAACCGTGGATTCCAAAAGTATTATGTAGTTCGTGCAAAACGTGCTTGGCTAGGTGGATGTCAGGCGCAAGGTAAATTGATTTTTTGAATAACTTTCATATAAACAATTTATGTACAGCATGGTAGTGCTTTGTTCTTTCCTGATCGACATTATCTTACTTCATCTATTTTTGATAAGTGTTAATGTCTTACTTACTAACTCACTTATTTGTTATCTGTCAGTCGCTATTTGTCCTTTGACATGCCCACCATATGGCGTCGACCGTTTTGTCATGCAACGGATTGTTATTTCTGCTTGACAAAAGTTAAGCAACAAGGACGTCACAAAACAGTTGAGTATCCACAAGTGGCTTCTATGACAAAACCTGTTCCACATTCAAGTTCGGTCCCGTATCCAGTTTATCCAAAGCGGAAACGAGCGCCCTCTGTTGAATCGACCGTTACAAAAAGTGAGGAGGAATTCAAGGAGGAATGCGAGGAAGACTTCGAGGTGGAATTGGAAAGAAACCCAAAACTGTTTACACAATCCGAATTTAATGATTTGGTGCGAGATCTCGACTTATCGAAGGGGAAATCCGAATTGCTGGCATCACGCTTGAAAGAACACAACATGCTGAGCAAGGAGGTCAAAATTTCTTGTCACAGGAATCGTCACAAGAAATTTGACAAATATTATTCTACAAAGGACAAGGCATGTTTTTGCCATGACGTAAACGGCTTGTTTGAAGAGTTTGGTGAGCCATATGATCCAGCTGAATGGCGTTTATTCATCGATAGCAGCAAGTTGAGCTTGAAAGCCGTTTTACTGCATCAAGGGAATGAGAAACCTTCTATTCCATTAGCTCATGCTGTTAATATGAAGGAACCGTATGAATCAATGGCTCTATTGCTCAATTTGATAAATTACAATCAACACAATTGGAAAATTTGTTCCAATCTTAAAGTGGTTGCCATGTTGACTGGATTGCAACAGGGATACACACAATATATGTGTTTTTTGTGTAAATGGGACAGTCGAGCTCGTAAGGAACACTACGTCCGAAAAGATTGGCCAAAACGGGATAATTTCACAATTGGTAAAGACAACGTTAAAAGTGATCCTCTTGTGGTATAAGAACGCATAATACTTCCACCACTACATATAAAACTTGGCCTATTCAAAAATTTCGTCAAAGCGTTGCAAAAAGAAGGGCCGGCATTCCAGTACTTGAAATCAGTATTTCCAAATTTATCTGACGCAAAGATAAAGGAAGGTGTATTTGTTGGCCCACAGATCAAAAAACTGCTCAATGATTCCGCATTCAATACAGTTTTGACACCAGATGAGGAAGAAGTGTGGAAATCGTTCCAGCGTGTTGTCACAACCTTTTTAGGAAATTTCAGAAGCCCAGATTATGAGGAAGCCGTCGATGAATTGCTCAAAAATTATGAGAAAATAGGTATAAATCAAAAATATTGTGTTTGTTACATATAATTGATTTCAAATCCTTTTATTTCACTGAACACAGGTGTGAATATGTCTTTGAAGATACATTTCCTACATTCTCACATGGATTTTTTCCCGGAAAATCTTGGTGACGAGAGTGATGAGCACGGCGAACGTTTTCACCAACAAATGAAGATGATGAAACGTCGTTACCAAGGGTTTTGGGATGAAGCAATGATGGGTGACTATTGTTGGTTTCTGATTCGAGAAACAAGTTCAAAACATCGAAGACAAAGTCATTCGATTCTCAATCATTTTTAATAAAACCTAAATAAATTTCTTTTGTATCAACTCGGTTTTAAATCCGGATATGCCTTATACAAATTGATATGTAGAGAAAAGAATCTCCCATGAAAACTTTACATGCGATTTGGATGCTTACAACGACACCTAGAAAAGGAACTCTAAAGCTGTTGTATTTCAGCAACATTTTTAAGTGTTTTACAAAAATGCTCATAACTTCGACAATTTCCAACCGATTTCATCAATTAAAGGCTCATTTTCTCCGGTTTTGAATGGATTTTAAGAATAAATTATGGAATGATTTTTTGAATCTTTTTATCCCATTAAAAATGTTGATTAAAACAAGATTTTTATGGAAAATTCGCAGGAAAAATAAAAAAAAAATGCTGTAAATTTTTAAATGACTTCAAAATTAAATTTTTAATTAAGACATAATATTCTAGTGAACGATAGCAAATTTTAGCTTCATTTTCATAAAAAAAGATTTAAAATTGGTGCACTAGTTCCAAAGTTATTGACATTTTAGTAATCGTACTTTTGTCCAAAATTCAAAAAATCAAAATTTTTGTATATCTCAAAAATGGCTCTACTTTAATTTTTTCTGACCACGGCATTGAATTCAGCGTAGGATTTTGCATTGGAAATGATCATCACCTTACCGAGTTCAAAAATGCTGTAAACTAGTGTAATGCATGGGCTAACTGTCAAAAAACCTGAAAACGTATCTATTGTGCGCCGGCCTTTACGCTATCGTCTACAGCAGTGTTGGAAAAGTTCGCGATATTTCACGAAGTTCACCAAGGGAAAAGTTCACGAGTCATAGTGAGTTTTCGCGAACTTTTCCATCACTGGTCTACAGCAGTCTTGTTATATTTGCATTGTAGTGTTTTGATTTTATTTTATCTCTTTATGAATATAACAACATTATTTTCTTTTCTTTTTTCACTTGACAACAACAAAAAACGCATCCGGACAAATAAACTTTATACATTCTGCAACTTTATACAAGGGCACGCATAAACCACTTTTATACTACGTGTGTATTCTCTCTCTCTTTCTTTCTTTGAAGCTATGCGTCGGTTGGGAGAGTTGCTATTTAGCGTAACTTTCAATATATTTAGATTTAAAAATACTTTGAGTGTAGGTCACTCAGCACTGAGTAACCTACACGCTATTTTGAGGCTACTCAGTGACTGGGTTGATCACATTCATTTTTGCATACTGTATGGAGTTGTCAAAAAATGAGTAAACTGGTCAACAGCACGCTGAATTCCGGCCATGAAAAACGACTTTTCCGAAGGGAAATCGTCCGAGAAATCGACTGCACGTAATCCCATAGACCGGAGAGCCTTGTAGGTATGTGTTTTGGACCATTTTACCATATTTTCCCCTACTTTTTGGAGGAAATGTTTTTTCACAGCTCTATTTTTCGTAAAATATAAGCACTTTATGCATGGTTTTAGAATGCTATGTCTTTAAACAACAGTTCATGAGATATTAGGGGAATACGGGGTACACTTTATAGAGGAGTAAGGGGTAAAAGTGAAAATAAAATCAATGTTTTTTAATGCAAAATCCATTTTTTTAATATAATAATATTTGTTCTGAAGAATACTATTAATTAACTTTCATTTGGTATTTTGAGTTCCGTCATCGGTCAAACAGTTCAAAAGTTATAAATTTAAAAAAAAAAAAGAAATTAATTTTTTTATTTTTATTGCCCTAATATATAAATAGTCACCCTAATGACAACATAAAAAAAAGGGTCTAATATGTTGCCATAAGGAATAAAACTACCACATTTTACAAACTTCTGAGAACCACTTTATCGTTTTGCTGCATACAGAAAAAAAGGGAAAACTCTTTTAAAACAGATAGCAGTAAATTAAAACTTATTTAACCCCAATTAACTTTAAAATTTCGAGAAAAAAAATATCTTATTATTGCAGGCAACCTTTGGGGTCATTCAAACAATCGCATCGTTCAACATTTTTATGAATTAAAATAAATTTAGCGAGCGTTCACTTTTACCCCTTACTCCCCTATAAAGTGTACCCCGTATTCCCCTAATATATCATGATCTGTTGTTTAAAGACATAGTATTCTAAAACCATGCATAAAGTGCTTATATTTTACGAAAAATAGAGCTGTGAAATAACATTTCCTCCAAAAAATAGGGGAAAATGGGGTAAAATGGTCCAAAACACATACCTAAAACGCTCTCCGGTCTATGGGACAACGTGTTATCGATTTCCCGGATGACTTCCCTTAGGAAAAGTCGTTTTTCATGGCCGGAATTCAGCGTGCTGTTGAGATATTGAATTTTGGGTAATTTTGGACCCATTTTTGTCCATAGTGCAATGAGTGGAATCTACTCAGATTCGGGGTAAATGGTTCTGATCAGGGCTCTACATTTTCGAAGCTCTAAAATGAACTCGTGTTTTGTTTCTCTCATACATACGTGTTCGACGCTTCCTTTCTATAACGCCTAGCTAGACTATCAGCAAGAAACGAAAATAAAAAAGCAGGACGCTTAGAAGGAAAGGCTGGCTGTGGAACTTCTCGTCGTTGCTTTGCTCATCGCTTTCAATGTAACTAACGTCGATTTTCTAGTGAAACGAACCTCATTATGGCTTTCAATCCCCTTTCACGAACACTCTATCACCGCTCTTTCAATTTGTTTAAAATGCGTTATGTCCCGTTTTTGATCATTTTTTTTTAGATAAATATATGGATGGAAGATAAATTTAAAATATTACGTGTAATCTTCACGTGTTTTCACGTGAGAAATGCTTTAAATGTGTTATTTCATTTTCCGTCATATACGTCATGAAACCTCTGTTGATGTGTTTCATGAAAGAGAAAACTATCAAAGTCGAGCGCTCTTTCGCTCATCTGTTTCACCGAAGCTTGAAAGGAAGGCCAATGGAGCGACGGGAGAAAGAGAGACAAGCGATTGAACATTTGTTTGTGCACGCCGACTGACGTTCTAGAATGCTGCGAAGCTGTTCGACTTAACAGAAAAAGAAAGCCAGCAGTTCGCATCGATTTGGTCGATTGAAGCTGATATTGTGACGCCCTGGTTCTGATATCAATTTTTCCTAAGTTAAAAATGGCGCGCTTTGAAGTTGTGAACAGGCGATTTTTGCGCAGTGAGTCAAAAATTAGGTTTTAGAAGTGAATCAGTGAAAATGAAGCAGCTACGTAATAGCATAAAGGTACACACTAAAAAAATCTGAATTTTACTGGTGATGTAAACATCCATGCATGCAAACATTCATGTATGTAAACTTCCTTTTCATGTAAACTAGCAGCTTGCAAGAAATGTTGCAAACAAAGGTGGAAGGTTGCATACAACATATGGAATATTGCATGACATGTCTCATAAATTTACATGATTTATAATGTAAATTTGTATGATTTATGACGCTCCATTTATGTGCATCATAGTAACGGAAATTTACACTACTTTTTTTTAGCTGTGTAACTCTAAGACCAGAAGGTCCCGAAGAAACGTACTAAACTTTTTGGCTCAGCTCTGCTACGTTAATGGATGTACTTGGGACCGATAGACTAGTCCAGTGCAAGCCAATTTAGAATCGTTAGTTTCCACCGGTTGGTAATAGCTTGTATGGCGAAAGCTTTAAGCAGCTAGTTGGTGTTGGTATCAATAAATACTTGATTATCATTTCATAATATTTTTTTTTTTTAAATATTCTTCCTGGACAAAATAATTTATATATAAAGCATTCATGGGGCATTCATTCGTTCCTATCGAAATGGGTAAGGTTTACTCAGTTGATAAATGTCATCATCTGAGTAACCGTTACCCAGTTTTCTCCATAGGCACGTTTACTCAAATTTGAGTAAACGTATGTTTACTAATTTTTGAGTAACCTCCCTTTTGGTTGGACTGAGGCGTTTTTGACTCAAAAATGAGTAGGCTCAAAATAGCGTGTACGTTTCTATACACGGTAACTCGTAACAACTCAAAATTGAGTCGAACATGCTCATTTCAGTGGGAAGTATGGCTACTCAAAAGTGAGTAGGCGCACTTTTACTCAATTTTGAGTAAACAACGTTCTCGCGCAGAGTGAGCCAAAACCACTCTGAGATATTTTCAGCCGGGAAAATTGTTTTTTTTTGTTCTGATAAAAAGTTGAAATTAGCTGCTCCAGATTTATTTAACTGCGGAGCTGAAGACGACTGAAAACTGTCTCAGCATACAATTCCTATTTACCTGCATTTCGGCCTGTGTTATGCAATAATTTCGCCATTTGCTAGAGCGTTTGCTCCGACACGGCTGGCATTTTTTTTTTCTAAGTCCCGGATTTGGCTGACTGAGTGGCTTTTACTCAGTTTGACATTTCTAGTTTACTCAGATTTTGACAACCTAATGCATCGGACGAAATTGAGTATGATCGACTCACCCGGTGATTAAGCTGAAGTAAGCGTGTACATTTCTCATACAACTGCACGGCGAATGAGAACGACTCAAATTTGAGTTTAGTTCACTCATAATCGCCAAAAGTGCAGGAACTCAGCGATGAGTTAATTTACCTCATGTTTTCCCAGGTTTTTCCAAGATTATTCCGAGACTGAATAAAATTTTCGTCAATTTCCTCATTTTCCGGCAGATTTTTTAGGTTTTCCACAGGAAACCATGGGACAAATTTTACTCATCGCTGAGTTCCTGCATTTTTGGCGATTATGAGTGAACTAAACTCAAATTTGAGGTGTTCTCATTCGCCGTGTGAGTAAAAGTGACTCTCTCTCTCTCTCCCTCTCTCTGAGTGGGTCTGGTCGGTCGTGTACTGAAGCTTTTATAGCATCAAATCGTAACGTCTCCAAAGCTTACAAATGGAGGGTACGGTTTAAGCTTGAGTGGATTGCCATAAATTAATATGCTATGTTTAAAACAAAAAAAAAGGTGGGTACGATATGTTTCTCCATCCTTTTGCCTGCACTGATACTATATGCTTCCAATAATCTGGGTATACATAAAAATGCCTTCCAAGAGAGCAACCTAACCAAGAGAGCAACCTAACCAAGAGAGCAACCTAACCAAGAGAGCGACCTGCTCCATTCCCCAGCTGGTGGTGGTCGTACCGAGCTTGCACAGATTATTACCCCTTCTGTAGAAGATTGAATCGAATGAAAACAAAAAGCCACCATGCCCCGATTAATTAATTTCATATTAATACGATCACTCTTTCTCTTCGAGGGGGGTTCGTCTCTTGTTCTTCAGTTTTTGTTTTACAAGTCACTCATTGCTACTGCTGCTGTTGCTGCTGCGCCGCCGGTAATTAAAGATCTAGAGCGTGTAGAGCGAATGTTCCTGGCAGAGCCTACCAACATGGGACAGAGAGGGGCAGCCACCCGTTCCGATGGATACCTGCATTGGCATAGATGTTACTGTTGATGCGATCGTTGTCGCTTTTATTGGTGCGTTTCATGCGTGCGTCGAGTGGAAGATACCTACCGCATTCGTGCGTGCTTACATTTTCAGCTGGCAAATAGGTCAGCTGAGCCATAAATGTGTGTACCAGGGTGGCAATGTGTCAAAACGGGTCTCGTGGTATTGAATGGGGAGCGGGATATATTCATCTAATTACCGAGGTGGGCAAGATCGTAAATAGGTTTTCAAGCTATCAATTGATTGATTTCACTGCAAACAGAGATCCAATTGACTGACTACTAGTGACTCTATGGAGGGTATATGATCTTTAACCTATTTTTCTACCTCATGGCGATATGGGGTAGGGGCTAGGCGAGTAAGAGAGGTGACACAGTCGGAAGAAGTGTTAGTTTGTTTACTAAAATGAACCGCCCATTTTGTTATGGCAAGTTTTGCTATAAGAAATGCTCCTCGTGTTTATTAGCGAAATTCACATCAAAGATTGATTAATTGCATAGGAAATCAGTTTGGCACGGCATTTGTGACCAGCATACACCTTCCGGTCGTATGAAACAGGTCAAAAACTGTCTAAATTTGCAGATAAAATTTTTCTTTTGAATTTCGGTATGGCAAAATAGTGAACTTTTCGTGAACATTAACAGCAAAGAACTCACCAACACTGGGAGACCGTGAGTTCCCGCCCACCTGTCATTTCCCATATCGGGGTAGGGGTATGCGGTATGAAAACCCTACAACAGCGAATCAAAATGAAATTTTGTGTTAAATTCTATAGAAACTTTTGTTTTATTTTCAACCCACTGGCTTTCGGCTTAGATGTCATAAACACAACTAATTTATTTAAATTTATTTTTATTTTAAAATTTTAAAATTAATTTATTAAATAATGATTCCTAATCGAAAAAACCTGGACACATTTCAACTATGTAGAGATCGCCAATCGGCGTACAGTTATTAATGAGAGAATTAAGACCGTGTGAGAAAGCGACAGTTTCAGAATGCATATTGAGCACATCTTTAGCGCCAATATTTTAAGGTTGATTGGGTCGCATCGGATATTGTCCTTTGCGTAGTATAAACAAATTTGGATTTGGGAATTTATATTTTCCCAGTCGATTGAAAATGCAGTCGAAGTGAATGTAACTTAATATTTCTCGATTTATGAAAAGAAGCAGATAGGTACGATTTCGCATGATACACCACACCCCTTTAGAAAAAGGATGCAACAATGTGAATATTAAAATTGAAGTCCAAATAACTTCTTCATATAATCGTTTATACAAAACTTGTAACAATTTTACTATTGTTATTCATGTGTTTATCCAACTTTAGTTTTTCCTTATTTAAGTACCAAAGAATTATAAATTCATATCATGTAAAGATTTGTATTGCTTTATTAATCTATGTTGGGCAATATTTGCCGTTTATTAGTACTTGGATTCTCAACGGTACAATTGCATTGTCCTACTTCGATTATTTTAAAAGGTCCACTATAAAGTTCGAAAAAACATGTTGATTGACACTAAATCAAGCGCACATAAATTAAACGCGCCCTTATCATAATTTTACACGTGTTCATAAAATTATATGCTACTTTTTTGAGTCATGTAAAACTACAAACCATCATCGCTGAATTTTTAACGATTGTCTAATTTTACTTCTATTAGTTTAGATTGTGAATTTTGGTTGTATTTTTTTCTTACTTGTACTCATGATGCTCTGCTATAGTTAAGATTGAATTTTATTACAAGACCTGTCTAACTTTGGATTTAATCCAAGTCAATATCATTCAAACCTGGAGGAAGATCGAGGAGCGGAGAGAAGCAAAAGCCCCGATAGAGCGAGCAGGACCTGAGGAGCCAAGAACGAGGCCCGTCAGCGGTATTCGGCTCTAGAGAGGGAAGTTAAGCGCTCCTGTATACGGGACAAGCGAGCGTGGGTGGACTCCCTGGCTGATGAAGGGGAGAAAGCCGCAGAAACTGGCGATATCCGCCTCTTCTATGATGTTTCACGATGCCTGAGCGGGGCAAGGATGAACCAAAGGATGCCTGTGAAAGACGCGACTGGACAGTTGCTCACCGACCCCACTGACCAGTTGAAACGTTGGTTTGAGCACTTTGAACAACTTCTCGAAGTTTCAACGGTCAACCAACCATCAACACCTCGGCATGATCCGCCAAGGGTGAGGCACGTTACTCGCGTCAACACTGAAGCTCCATCATTGCAGGAGATAGAAGCAGCCATCCGAAGTATGAAGTCCAACAAAGCCCCGGGGGTCGATCGCATATCAGCAGAGATGCTCAAAGCTGACCCCATGCTATCCTCACATATGTTGCATCAACTATTCCTCAATATCTGGGACACCGCAACTTTTCCGGCCGACTGGATGCAGGGTGTCTTGGTAAAAGTCCCCAAGAAGGGGGATCCAACTGTATGCGACAACTGGCGAGGCATCATGTTAATGTGTTTTGTTCTCAAAGTTCTGAGTAAAGTTATCCTCAATCGGATACAGGAGAAGATCGACGCGACTCTCCGATGACAGTATGCAGGATTCCGTGCTGGAAGATCCTGTGTGGACCATATTGTCACGCTCCGCATCATCTTGGAGCAGGTCAATGAGTTCCAAGAGTCCCTGTACTTGGTATTCATTGACTACGAAAAAGCTTTCGACCGACTAAACCACGAAAACTTGTGAGGCGCTCTGAGACGCAAGGGAGTCCCTGATAAGATCGTCAACCTCATCGAAGCGCAGTACGAGGCTTTCTCGTGCAGAGTGTTGCACAACGGGGCTTTGCCTAACCCGATTCGGGTGATCGCGGTTGTGAGGCAAGGATGTATATTATCATTACCGCTACTGTTCCTCATCGTAATCGACGAGATCATGGTTGGAGCCGTTGACCGTGTACCGAACCGTGGGTTGCTGTGGCAGCCTATTACCATGGAGCATCTCAACGACTTCGATTTGGCTGATGATATTGCGTTATTAGCACAACGGCGCTCTGACATGCAGAGTAAGCTTGACGACCTTGTGGAACGCTCCTTTTAAGCAGGTCTAACCATCAACGTCAACAAGACCAAATCGTTGGATGTCAACACGGAAAACCGTTCCAATTTCACGGTAGCTGGGTAGGCAGTGGAGAAAGTCGAAAACTTCCATTATTTTGGTAGCCAGATAGCATCAGACGGCGGCACCAAGACCGACATAGGTGCACGGATTAAGAAGGCGAGGGCTGCTTTTGCCAGTCTGCGAAATGTATGGAGAGCGAATCAGATCATTCGATGCACCAAAATCCGAATTTTTAACTCGAACGTGAAGTCTGTGCTGTTATACGCCAGTGAAACATGGTGTGTATCAGCGGAGAACACTCAGAAGCTGCAGGTGTTTATCAACCGATGCCTGCGGTACATAATTCGTGCCTGGTGGCCCCACTTTTGGATCTCAAATTTCGAGCTTCATCGAGCTTCATTTCAGAAGCCGATAGAGACAGAAATTCGTGAACAGAAGTGGAGGTGGGTCGGCCACAAGCAAGCACTGGACTGGAATCCAGCAGAACTTCGCAGCAGAGGCAGACCTAGAGGCTCGTGGCGCAGGAGCCTAAACAGACTTGGGCACAGGTCAAGGCCAAAGCTAGTAATCGCCCAGGATGGAAATCTTTCACAAAGGCCCTTTGCACCCCTGGAGGTGCGCAGGATCGTTAAGTAAGTAAGTAAATATCATTGAAAATTAGGCGATCTTATATTTAGAACTATTAATAAAGTTTAATCATATAAGTAGCATTCCACATTAAATTTTCAGAGAATATTTTTATAACTATTACGTAAGTCAAGTCAAGCGTCATTTCTGGTCACTGATTCATAATAGGGCCCTTTATTTAAGCTAGAAACGTCTTCTCTCGGTCCGGGCGGTCTGGGCAGCATTACCAGCATAAAATACAGCAATCCATTTTTTAATCCGTGGAAAAAGAAAAAAAAAACATCTAAATGTCACGTATTACCAACCAAACATTAATATTACCAATTTTTTAAAAAGATTTGAGAATTCAAATAACGAATATTGATTGATCACAAGAAAAATTGCGGACTATTTTTTCTGCTTCCTGACAGGTACT